>NW_027106234.1:1115450-1135142 GCF_000696795.3 Halyomorpha halys | reverse complement strand
TATAAAATATTGGTTAGTCATAGGATTATAAATATTTAGTAATAAATAAATACACACATATATATATGTATATGTTATTTGAATCTCATGCATAACATATCTAGTTTTGACTACAGTAATAATCGATAGGATATAAAATAGATAGTTTAATATGAATGAGGGCAAACGGATTCAACTATGGAACTATATTTATTTTGGACCAATTGGCGAAGACATTTTCGAAAAGTGATACCATACATAGAGTAGAGCAAGAAGTTGATGCTGAAATTTGTGTAATATAGAAGTACGCTCATTTGTTGCACACACCATAGTGACATAGGAGTTTTTTGATGCCACAGGGAGTATAGTCTCATGATATAACTAAAACAGAAATAGTATATTCATCTTATTAGCTTGTTGTAACAATATGGGGTTTAAAGGATAGTCCAAAATTGTGGGCCCAATTTCCTTATTGGAAGATGGATACACAAATGAGATGATGTAAAAAAAAATTAATTGATTAATGGCGTAATATAACAAACTATAAAATATATATATTTTAAATTTATTTATTAACATTTACAACTGTACACATAATGCAAGTAAAATTGAAGTAATATCATAATAGTGAAACTGACATGTAAAGAATCTACTCATTGGTAGTACTCTAAAAACATTTTTACAATATAAGGTCTGGAGGCCATCTTCTTTTCAGACGCCTCGGAGGATAGTCATGAATGAAAAAGGAAGAAATAAAGGTTAGAAACTAATGGATTTGAGTGGTTAGGGAGTTGATAATATAAGGATTGATGTCTAGTTCGGGGTAGATCGGTTACATACTGAACATTAAGGTCTTTATGTATGATTTTATTCGTGACAAAATAAGGAGCATTGAGGATTTTAGGAAGGATTTTGGATTGTAAGTATTGGATACGAGAGGAGTCCGAAGGTTTAGTGGAGCCCCAAAACTCAACTCCGTATGTCCAAATAGGCCTTATTATTGTCATGTAGATCAGTCTTTTGTAATTAATTGGATGTTTAGCCGTTTGTCTAGTAAATGCTGTAATAGTCGAAATCGAACTGAAGTTTTCAGTCTTGTGTGAGAATTCCAGGTTAGTCGTTCGTCCGGATGTAGTCCAAGGTAACGGATTTGTTGTACAGGGGTAAGAGCAGCATTAACAAAGTACTGTACGGCTGTCGGCATGCGTATAACGAAGAGTAAAGGTGATTTGGTGGGATTTATTTTTATCCTGCAGTTTCGGCACTGTTCTTCGAGGGTTGTGATATGGGACTGGAGAGTTCGGGATGCAATCGAAGGGTTATTATTAACTGCGAGCACACATGTGTCATCGGCATACGTGGTGAGGATAGTGTTAGGATTGGTTGGGATGTGAGCTGTATAGATTGTGTTGAGGATGGGACCACCAGCGGACTGACTAAAATATACATACATGATTAAATTATTTTGGATCGTAATGTTAGTTGATTTGTACATAATTGGGATCCTTGGTCAATAAATGTGTTTAAATGAATCCATTTAAATCGTCAGTTGTAGCAAAAAAGAGATATAGATCAGTATTCCTAGATAAATATTGTTTTTAACATTATTAATCCATTAAATGATGAAATTATTATGGATTATTTGACAGATAGGAGCTAAATATGTATATATATGTATTTAAAAAATGTTAAGAATCTATGTCGTTTTGATAATGAGGATAAGATTTTGAAACGTAAAACCTTTATATTTATTTTTTTACCTGATAAAATTTAATTTAAGGAATTAAATTTATTAATTATTGTTATTATTACAGGGAGCGACGGCAGCAACGTGGCAACGCGCCTTTTTACCAACCCAAAGGTTGTCGGGCCCACCCGGATTTTTTCAAGCATAAAATTATACAAAACTCACTCACAGCCTCCTGTATGTATTTCCGTAGTACATCGCGCGAGGCCTTGGGTCTTCACCGTCTGTCACGCCAATAATAATAATAAGTTTATTAATAGATATCCATAATTTATCCACAAATACCTTTGAACTCACCTAGGGTAATGTTTTATCTTGCATTCATTAATCTAGTATTTTATACAAACCCCTGATGAGTTTTAATAGGCTCAGATATATATTTCTTTATTATATTAAGAATCTTATATTTTTAAAATGAGAACATAACAGTTACACCAGGAGTACTGTCAATTAAGCTAAACTTTATTTATTAAATAAATCAAAAATTAGTATCCAATTCTGTCTCAACACTTTAATAAATAATTACCTTGTCTCAAAAAATTTTGAAATAATATAATTAAACTAAACTTTATTATTATTTGATAGATTAATTAAAAATGTTTTGTAAATGAACTCTGTATACTTACTGATCTACTATACCTTCAATATCGCCAAGTCGTGGTGGTTTAGTATACCGTATATCCCCGTCTTTCACACTGAAGATATATTAGTTAATTGACAGTCTTAAACTAATTATTTTTTTTTTATTAATTCCTGTTGTTATTTTTATTATAAATTATGTAAATATGTTCAATTTCACAGTTCTTATACTGTGAAGTCATGTTATTAAATACCATATTTAATAATAACTACATTCCATAAATATCCTCGAAACATTTTTATTCCAAATTTCATAACAATGCCCAACTTTCATATCAGGAATATGAGGCCTTGATGATTTGGAATGGTGTGGGTTCGATTCCGACTATCGGATCTTGAAACTAAGCCGTTTCAACTCCCTCACGGGCTTGTATAAAAAACTGGATTAGTGAATGCGTGATGAAATCTATAATATAACTAGGTCATTGCGAAAGTACATGTAAATAAATTATTGCTATATATATAATAATAAACATAACTTCCTTAAGTTAAATAATAAAGTTAAATTATATCTGGTAAAAAAATAGGTAACAAAGGGTTTACCTTTCGGAATCATCAAAGTGAAATAGATTCTTAACAATTTTTCAAAAAAATATATACAAATTTAGCTCCTATTTGTCAAATAAACCATAATAATTTCTTCATCTAACGAATTAATAATGTTAAAAACAATATTTATCAATGAATTTATTGATACACATGTATTGACCTAGGAACCCAATTATGTACTGATCAACAATTTAATTGGGACGGGAGAGCTACTACTTGTTAGCTAGTCAATGTCAACTGACTGAATGTCTGAATGAATATATATATATATATATATTTATTTGGACGGATTCAGTAAATAAATCAGCCTCAAGTTGTTCTTGTGCGTCTCGTTTCTCATCCTACTTTCCCTCTTTTTTACATTTTTACTACGGCAAAGCATAAGTGGTGCCGAAACCCGGGAACCTTAAATAGTGTTAAATACTTAATACCGGAACCTAAAATACTTAATACCGGGTACCATTTTTTTCTGTCTCTCTTTTTCATTTAATTTGTTTTTCTTTTCTCTCTCCCTATATTATTTTATTTTTATCTACTTTTAACGACATCCCATATGACTGCTAACGGAATAGTAAGACCGGCGGTTCTGACTTTACCAGCTAATCCTCTAGCGGTTCCCGTGGTAAAAGTGCTTCCGGACATGACACTGGTGTCGGCCCATGCGAATGCATTTAAATGGATCAAAGTTCCCACAACTTAAGGAAGGCCATTTCAGATTTATAAAAGTTCACAGGAGAGACTGGGAGCTAAATCACTATATAAAAGGAGGAGACCGCCTATGGTACCGATAGAGATGAAGAGAATGGATGATTAGCAGGTCGATTCCCGAAGAGGACATTTTCCAAATTTTCCGAAAAGAGAAGAAAGCAAGACAAACTTGGAGTTGGTGTGAGCCGAACTTGCCGAACCCTCTTGAAGACACTCCTTAAATGTTCCACATGTTCACCCTTCAAATTTACTAAATGTATTATTGTTTTAAACTTCAATAAAGATATTGATATATAAATGGTAATATATATATATTTGTGTATTATATATATTATTAACTACTAAAATATCTCTTACTAAGAAATAAAACAGTTATAAATTAAAGAACCGATGATGCATAACAATCAATTTATTGGAGTATGATCAGATTTTAAACTCGCAAGGCGGTAAATTGCTTATTTAAACAAAAATAGTTTGTTTACTTCCTCCACAATAAGCCCAGATCATGGACCCAATTAGTTTTGAAAGATCTTCAGAGCATCAATATACTGAGAGCGAAATAATGAGAAAAATTGATTTGTAAGGAAACACTTAACACAAATAAATATATACAGAAAATAGAATCGAATTAGGGCAACGAGAAAGAGAGGAAAGCACTTCAAATAGATTAACACTTGAGACAAATGAATTGAGAATACTCAATGTTATAAATTTTGTTGCGATATACAAGAGTCTTTATAATATTTACTTTAATACCTTTTGAATGCTTACTGGCTCACCGGATACAATAATAACCGATAAAATTCAACTCATTCAAAGTCGATGGTTTGGTGGAAAAACATAAAGATTTAAAAAAAAAATAATAATTATCTTCTTAACTTTAAAAATTGAACGAAATATTTTAGATCGATATAAATATCGCAGTGCCACATCTATATCAAAATAATTAGGGAGTGCTTGGAATTCCCAATATTGCATAATTGAGGAAAAGAAGGATACATTTTATTTTTATTTTCTCCGTCGTTAATTGACATATGGAATTTTAAACCATCTCTTGATGTCTTTAGAGTGGTGGTGTGCAAAGAGGACTGTCATAGGGAGATGTACTGACTACTTTTATTACCTGTCTCCGGGTTATTCAGTTCTTCTGTAATGTGCTTCCCGAGTGCCTTCGGCTATCGTCTTTTCCTCACCTCCCCTTCCTTGAAGAAGGTATCTCATACTCATTTAGGATTCTTTCCCTCCAATCTTCCGTCTATTTAGTCGTCCCTATTTGTACTCCTCCCCCCCCCCCTACAATCTGTTGTCAGATAAGTCTTTTCCCTATCCTAATACTCCAATCGTCCAGAGTATTCCGTATTCTTGCGGCTACCTTTCCCTACAAATTACACCTTTCCCTGACACACATACACACTGTTATACGATTAAATCGGACGAGGAGCTATCCATTATATTACCCGTTAGATTGCTGGAATTTTCTGACTCCCTAAATATTTTGGAAGATGTCTTCTTCTTGGGCCTACCTGTCCCTCCCCAATTACCTTTGTTCAACCTTTCCTTCACTCTTTTCCGTGGGGTCTCTTCGTTGCCTTAAATCTGGTTTAGTTTCCTTCTTTTTATTCGGTACTGCCTCTTTCAGCGAATCCGCGTCCTCCCGCTCTAACAGATTCTCGAACGCTTATATTTCAAACATCGCCATCAAGTGATCTCCCCCTTTTAATGTTTTAACTCGCGTGTCTCACCTGTGAATGATTGAAAAAAATGAGAGATTAAAGGCAATGATAGGAGAACGGAAAAAAAGTTGAATACCTCTATATGAAAAATAACATTAATCTCAAGTGGGTTAATGTATTTAAACTGTACTGACGTCCCGGGTTTCGGCACTACTTAAGATTGTTCCCAATCAAAAATACAATAAAAAAAGGAAAGTGGGTACTTGACACACAAACACTAGATTACAACTTCGGAGTCGGTTTCATTCTTTACGTTTTCCAGTAGGAATGGAGGTTTCGTCCATATGGGACTTAATCAGCTGATTTTACCCTCCATCGGCTGATATCGCACTCCACCTGACCATAACTTATATATAATAAAGTATAACAGCCAATATATAATCGTATTAAGGTATCTACCTTGGCAAATTGAGAAGAACAAAGACAGTGGATATCAGAAGTAACATCTTAGTTATGTTTTGCTGTGTTCTTGTAGTAACGGAGTTTCTGACTGAGCTCATTCCTAAAGAAAATAAATAGACTGAAGTATTAAATAAATATGTTTTGAATTCAGCCTGGTATTAAATTAATAATAAATTTTATTTTTCGCGATTTAAGCAATATATTGATTTTCCATCTTTTTTTATTAACAGGATGCTAATACATAAAAATATATTTTTTAGACCAAAAGAACGTTTAAATTAAAATTATAAAGAAATAGTCATCTACATTTAGAGCATTTATTATTTTTTATTCAATTTTGAACAAAAATATGGCCTATTTCAAAATAGATAAGTTATTTTTAGATTCTGACAAAAAAAACTTAAAATTGAACATATGTATGTTAACAATTGATGATATTTTCTTGCACACAAAATACTAATGAATCTTCAAAAATGTATTATTGATTCATGTGCAGTAAGAAATTTCGAATAAGTAAAGGAATTTTTTATTACCTATATTTTGAGATATTTTCCAATACGTATAACAAATAATATGGAATAAAGTGTAAATCAGGAAAATAATAATTATTATTTTGTAGAAACTGCGATGGATTTAGAAAAAAAAATAAGAAAATTGCTAATTATATTAATCTTTATTTTAATTAAATTTATTTAAAAGGCATAACTTAGTTATAAAAATAAACCAAATATCTGCAGGTCAAATTAGTCACATTTATTCTGGGAAACAGACTCAGAAATTTAATTAAACTGAATAAAGCGTCATATTTAGATATATAAATATTATACCTCCGTTTTCCTTCTTTTTTTTATTTATATGCTATAAGGATTATTTTCTTATCATTTATTTTGGCTCAAGTTTACATTAGTTTTAAGTTAACTGTTTTCCGGAAATTATTATCTATTTATTCCAAAATATCCTTTACTATAATTTTCAGCTTACAATTTTAAGTTTCCAATTTTAAAGAGATTTTTATTTTTAATGTTCAAAATATAATTTATGAAAAATTTGAATCTTTTCATTTCAAAACATCATTCTGAACTCCTTCCAACGTAACCAATATTAAAAGGCATAAATTGGCTAGAAATTGAAATAAAAATAAACGATTTGACAAATTAGAACTTCAAATTCATTCAAAATACAGATATTCTATTCCTTGTAAATAAGAGAGAGAAATACTTTATTTAAAAACAACAAAGTAGTGCTGCCCTATTTCAATGGGTTACTAACTACACAGCATACTTATTTAAATCGAATCAGACATTTTTTTTTTTTAATCTTACAGTATATATACATAACATGTAAAGAATATATAATAATAGTATACGATTTTTTCTCTTCTTTCTATACTTTTTTTTTGTTAATATCTTTCTCCTTTTTATACCCTCTTTTTTTTTTATTATTCCCCTCATAGACATAAACAAAAAACACCTAAAATACAAAATATAACTAATATTCATTTTAAATACATAAGAATATAATATAATATGTCATATAATTGATAAAAATAAATGATAGAAGTAGTAATAGATATATATGTATAAATAAAAAAATAAGTGTATAATAAAATACATGCCAAAATAATAAAATAACAATTAAAATATGCAATGTATGCATGTCATCCTTCCTCTGGGTGATCTATTGGTCACCCATCAGTTTCCATGCATATGATCGTGAATGATTCCCAGGGAGTCAAGTATGGTACTCGTATTTTCTGTTAAATAAATAAAGTGTTTTCAAGTTTTTCTAGTTAACAGTTAGGGCCTTTTCAAGGGCAATAACCACAAATAAAGTTTTCACTTATATCACATCCATTACAGTCTGAACGTATTCATCTCATCCTGCTCTGAGTTGCTACATGAACTCAAACGATACCATGGCAACTAACTACTGTTTGGTGTTTAAAAATAGTGTAATTAAACATAGTTTTTTTTTTTTGTCTCAAGTACTACATTGAGGATCTATACAGCCCCAGAATGGATCGAACCATCTATACAGGTGGGAATCGAACCATAACCTACTTAGTACAAGAGCCCAAGAGGAAAAAAAATGCAGTTATCTCACCCCAATTTTCTATTACTTTAATAAAAGCTATGTATAATTAATAGTCAAAATTGATGAGTCTGCCAAGTATAGGTATAAAAAAACTAATTTTTCATTCGGAGCTCTATATCTTAAAAAGTAGGAACAACAAAAGAAAACCTAAAAGAACGTAATTTAAAGAAGAGTAAATTTTCTAAAATATGAGCCCTAATAGAGTTATTTACGTTAAATAGTTTTCGAGATATAGCTTAAAGATCAGTAGTTAGTGAATTTATTTTGAAAAATTTATATCTCAAAAACCATTTGATGTACAGATGTCTATTAGCGCTCAAATTAAAGCTAGTTTAATGAGCTATAAAGTAGTTTATGATGTTTATCTTCGTAGGAGTAATAGTTTACATGAAATTTGCTAAAATAAATTGATTTATAATTGTTCGGACAAATTTTCAATTGCCACATTCATATTCATATGTGAATAACATAAAAACTACTACCTCTACGAAGATAAGAGTCATAAACTACTTTATAGTAAGTTAAATTTCCAATATTTTGAGTGTTGACAGACAGATGTGCGTCTTATGGATCTAGAGATATATTTTCTCTAAAAGCCAACATTTTATTTATTTTGTCAAATATCATAAAAACTACAACTCCTACAAAGATAAACACAATTAACTATTATGTAGTAAATTTAACTAGCTTTAATTTGAGTGCTGGCAGACATCTTTACGTCCAATGGTTTCTGAAATGAAGTTTTTCATAAATCAAACTTTTTGTCCGAGCAACTATAAAGCAATATATTCTAGTGTATATCATGAAAACTACTATTCCTACGAAGGTAAAAGTCATAAACTTTTTTATAGTCCATTAAACTAGCTTTAATTTGAGTGCTAATAGACATCTGTACGTCACATAGTACCTGAGATATAGATTTCTCAAAATAAATTCACTAACTATCGTTTTTCAGTATATTCTGTTCACATTTTTATGAAACGTTGCCTTTTAAAAAGCTATATCTCGAGAACCATTGAATGTAAATAACTCTTTTAAGGCTCATATTTTAGTAAATTTACTCTTCTTTAAATAATGTTCTCTTAAATTTTTCAGTGTTGTTGGTAGTTTTTAAGATATAGAGCTCCGAATGAAAAATTAGTGTTTTTTTTTAAGGTTTTGAAACAGTCGCCATTTTTTATTCCCCCTACCTATACTTGGCAGACTCATCTGTTTTGATTAGTAATTATGCATAGTTTTCATTAAAGTAATCAAAAATTGGGATGAGATAACTGCTTTTTTTTCTTCCCGGCTCTTGTACTAACTAGACTAAGCGTTCTGGGACCCAAGTCCCATCCAGCTGTCAAGTCTTTAATCGAATACAGATATTTTAAAAAAATTCACCATATATCTTTTACCTATAATCCTTATTTGGTGATTTTGTAAAAAAAAAATTTGAAATAAATTATATAAACCAGGTCATTAATGTAATTAATATAGTATTTTTAATACTTAGCGCACGTGAGATGGAATCTGTTCTTCTCTCGGCTGGGATGGTTTCCTCCGACGGGCTTCCAATTGGGGTCTCGATTGTCTCTGTATTCTGGTTAGGTTTCTAAAAAAAAAATTACAGAACTGGAGGTGTTATAAAAAAATAAACATTTTTTTTTAATTTCTGAATCAAAGTCTTTATTGTTTGTATCATTTTGTCCAAAAAAATAAAAAACTAAGAACGAAACATTATGAGTGGCGAAAAACTCAACTAAAAAAAAAAATTTTCTGTTACAAGAAAAACCTTATCATTATAAATAAGTATCAAATTTAAAATATTTATAAGATGGTTTTGTGAAGAAGAAATTAGAATTATAACATTTATACAATAATGGAAATGTTATAAATTACGTAGTAATATGACTCAAAAAACGCGTGTGCTAATAATTAATTAAAATTAAAAAAAAAATTTAACCGCTACAATCCATGAAGGGTCCTGAGTTCAGTACTTGGGTGTACCCACTTAATGGAGGCAACAGCCGAACTCCTACAATTACTAGCTACACATCCCCATCTAATTAATTACTACTTAATAATTACAAAATAATAAAAATTGGTTAGTGATTAAAAGAAAAATTAAGTATTTAAATTACTTACTGTAAACCATTGCAGAGGGAATTGATTTTTTCTATCATTTCGAGAGAAAGAGCTGCTCCTTTCTAAGTTCTCACCAAATTGCAGAAGATTCTTCATTATCATTGTATTCATTATAATTATGAGAACAAGAGGGAGTATAAGTGTCAAAATAGAATCAATAATACTAATAATCCTCATTGCCTCATCGTAACCTTCACGCATTTCACAGACTTCTCCCTGCTCATTTATCTTCATCCCAACTGTGAAGAAAGAATATGTATTGAAAACGACAGCTATCCCAGTCAGAACTGATACAACCGTTTTAGCCCTGTGGACTGTGCACATCCTCGGCCGATGCAGTGGGTACTGCACTGCAATGAACCGTTCAACAGTGAACGAAACAATCAACCAGACACTGAGAAAGCTACAAACGGAACTCAGGTAAACTAATCCTTGGCACCAACCATTGGTATTGTAAACCTGTATCCCGAAGTTGTTGTTTAACCAAACAAAAGATATGGACAGAAGAAAGCCGAAATCAGCAGTTGATAGAGCCGCCAAGTAGTAGCTGGAGCTTCTCATCTTCAAGTGAGTGCTTAGAAAAACAATGCAGGAGAGGATGTTACCGATCAAACCGAACAAAATTACAGTGGGTAAATAATAAGTAAGAAATGATTCCAACAAGTCAGTGCATTGCTCTGATGGCTGCTCTCCATCTCCTTCTCTACCGTTGTTTATCATTTTGGTGAGTAACCCGTTGATGATCGAAGTGTTATCAATGCTCGAATTGTTAGGTGACATCATGTTCTCAGGTGGTAGACTCTTAGATTCACTCTTTGTAGCTGAAAAAAAAATGACTGTTATACCACATGTAATGAAATTATAACCTGAATAGAATTCCGTGAAATGCTATACCTAGATGCATAATCCAATGTATCGGCCAAGTTAGGTATTGAGTTTCATCTTTCTCATCCACCAGTAACGGTTCTTGAATGTTCTCCATTCTGCCTTTTTCCAATAAAGCTCTAATCACTGTAATTATCATTGCACATTCAGTATTTGTGTTCAATATTTTATTTTTACTGCACAACAGCCATAGATATCTTTTTTTTTTTTTTTTTTTAATATTTTTATTGAAATTTACAACTGTATATTACATAATACATTCAGTAAATTTGATTTTAGTTAAAATGGAATGTTACAGGCGTATAGAGAAACTACCCATTGACAGCACTGTAATGACATTTTACACTAGTAGTTCTTGTGGCCATCTTCTTTTCAGGCGCCTCGGAAGATTATCAGGAATGAAAAAGGAAGAAATAAAGGTTAGAAACTAATGGGTTTGAGTGGTTAGGGAGTTGATAAAATAAGGATTGATATCTGGTTCAAGTAAGATCGGTTACATAGGAAATATTAAGGTTTTTGTAGATGATTTTATTCGTGACAAAGTAAGAAGCATTGAGGATTTTATGAAAGAATTTTGGATTGTAAGGATTGGATACAAAAGGAATTTGATGGTTTAGTGGAGTCCCAAAGCTCAACTCCGTATGTCCAGATTGGCCTTATTACAGTCATGTAGATCAGTCTTTCTTAATGAGTTAGAAGTATAGACCGTTTGTCTAGTAAGTGCTGTACTAGTCGAAATCGACTTGCAGTTTCCTGTCTTTTCATTAGATAATAACTTCAGATATTAAATAAATTCAGTCAACGTAAATTATCTCCTAATTAAAAAAAAAATAGTTTTTATAAAACTATAAACTATAAACACATAATGAATATCTTCACAAAAGTAATATAAATAAAAATTTCTCAATGTATTTTTATTTGGAAGAAAATTAAAAACTGGGATTTGAGAAACTGTTCCATGTACTGATGCCTATTAGCACTCAAAGTGAAGCTAGAATGCACTAGAAATTAGTTCACAATGAATATCTTTATAGATTTTCTTTTTTAGGAAGTCTGGTAAGTTAATTTCAATAAAAAATTTTTGAGGTTAAAAAACATCAAATTTGAATGTATTTTATTCTAAATTAACATAATGTTGCACAAAGTTTCGGGACTATTGTCTCATATTCATGTACTTTAATAAACCCCATAATCAGTTAAAATTTTAATTTCACAAAGGAAATTATGTCATTATCTACATTGGTTGAAAAAAAATTGCTTTACTTGTAATTGTGGCATCGCAGAACAGTGTAAAGCAATTTTTTTACTAAATTATCTCGAAAAACACCCACCCCTTCTGAAATTTAACCTTGAACTTATGAATCAATACATCCAAAAATAAAGAATTGTGAATTTTAGCTTAGTAATGTAGGATTAAATAATTATCAAAAATTCATTCAAAATTCCGAAACTGCTTGGTGGAAACTTTTCAAAATTACAGGGCCAGAATTTACGAGTTTAGAAATATAGAGCGTAATAATATTTACCAAAAATGACAGTTTGTTCATTGAGGTGCCCACCACATATATTAGACACAAAACATATCGAGTCACTTTAAGTAACAAAAACAATCAAACCGTACGCACCTCAACTGGTGGAATTAAAATTTACTGAATAACTATATTTCACGTAAGCAAAATACAAAAAAGTAACAAGAATAGTGAAAATTAAAATTTCATTGGTCACGCTGTGCAACATTATGTTAATTTAGAATAAAATACGTTCAAATTGGAAGTTTTTAACTTTAAAATTTTTATTGAAATATCTTTATAGTAGTAGAAGTTTCCATGTTTTTTGACAAAATAAATTCCCAAAGTATTGATTTTTTATTTTTTTTAAAAATTAGGATTTGATAAACTATTTCATGTACTGATATTTATTACAACTCAAATTGAAACTTGGTAAATGTGCCATAAAGTACTTTATAATTAATGTTTTCAAAGGGGTTAACAGTTTCCAATCTGCCAAGATAAATTTATGACATGTCGATTTCTAGTAATTTGAAAAATTGTATCTCGTAAATAATAATAAAATTATTTTACTTTTTCAAAAAGTTAAATATAATATTTATTTAAGAAAATTTATTCAATCTGCCAAAAATTAAGGAAATTAGTTATTAGTGTTCAAATATTCGTTCAAACGATATATTGAGAAAAATTTAAAAAAAACAAACAAACAGAAAAATGAAAAATAAAAATTTAGATGATAACAATAGTACTCACTGAATTAAAAAAAAAAAAAAGTTAAATTAATAATAAAAAGAAATATATAAATAAAAGAAAATACTTTCATGGTAAAAATTAAATTTTAATTAATAATAATGAAGAAATATATAAATAAAAGAAATACTACTTGAAAAAAAATACATTATTTTTTATCTTCCGCTTATTAACTTTAAAGATACTGAGCATTGAATAAAAAAAGAGCGAAAATTTTAAGCTTTTCACTTGGTCGGCCATTTTGTTTTTATTCTTTTTTTTTTATAAAATCAATACCATAATCTTTTTCATCAGGACATTTTCAGTGAATAGTGAAAAAAAATTCGTTTTGTAAGCTTAGATTTTTTTTTTACTTGTAGTATGTCAAAAGGGTACTAACAACAAACAAAACAAAAATTAAAATCTGATTTTTTAGGGACTATTTTCACCTTAATACACACATCTTCTTTGCTGATACCCACAACGCATTATGTGTGAATACGCTAGCTAAATCACCGATTTATAAATTCTCTTCGTTCTTAGCATAAATAAGCCATTGACAATTGTTGTGAATTGAAATTTTTGGCATCATTTGATTCTTTATGACTAATTTCATAAATTTTTAAAAGAATAGTTTGGAAATTTCTATTAAATTTTAATATTGTAAATGTTTTCATATTTTCAGTTAGCGAGCTTTTCGACCGAGTGCCTCTCATACAAATTACCTAGGATAAACAAAACTGCCTGCTACATCGTATTTTGGTTTTGTACAACGTATTGTGGTAAAACGATAAACTTTAATTTAAATTTAAATTAAATGATTTAGTACTTGAGTTGAATAGTTACACCAGCAAAAATTAAATTAAATTAATATGCTTGTTTTTCAGAAAAAAAGATAAAAAAAAATTCTCATTTACCTCTATATTTTAGACGACGTATAAACTGTCCGTTCTTATTACATTAGACGTAGTTAAACCTTATCAAACTCTATATGAACTATTAGATTTCAATTATTCATAATTATATAAACTTATTATTTATTGCTAATTATTGATATTGATAATTAGGTCTTTTTTTTCCTTAAAAATAAATAAGTTATAAAATCGTATACCCTTAAGCCATAAGTTAAATAATCAAGATAATATTTGATTTTAATATGAAATATGTAAAACTATTATCTTCAATTTTGGTTTACTTTAATTAATAAATCAAAATGATTTTATATTTTTTATAAAGGTTGCATGCGTTTTTAATTCTATATTTTATGGTCAATGGTCAACTTCATAGATGTTTTAATTGCATATTTTACATTTTCGAGAAAAAAACATTTATGTAGACTTAAATTAGACATTCTACTAATACTTTTTTGAGATATGAAATAGTTGTTGTTATACCTTACGTTTAAGTATACGAGATAAATAGGGAAAGAATTTAAGGATATTGGGACAGAAGAAATCTAGGAAAAGTATGGCAAGCACTTGCTTCCCTGTTTAAGATAGTCAAATAACAAATAACCTAATGTTATACTCTTAGTCCTTAATCACTTCAAATAAATATACTAAGTATATTTAAATTTTTTAGACACATTGTATGATTTTTTGTTTTCTATAAATGATCTAATTTAAGATTCTAAGCACTAGGCCGAATTTCTAAAATCACCAATTCTAATTTTCGTTCTACTTATAATAAAAAAATTGTATGTTAGAAGAACCAATCTCATTTTCTTCTTCTAAAAAAAAAAAAATGAGGAAACAGTACGTTATTTATCAATAAATGCTACGCACTTGTTTCCTTAAATACATTTTTACTTCGTCTTCTTGGAATTCTTTTTTTTACATATTTCCAAAAACAACTTTAGGTTCTGCTCAGATATTTTTTAAATGTTTCAAAAGCTTTTTATTTTGTAAGAAAGTATTATTATTTTATTCTGAATGACCTCACACATTTTAATTTACCAAATATTTTATTTTTTTCGTGAATAAAGAGAATTTACAGGTGTTTTGAACAATTACTAAAATAAAAATTGTAGAAAAGGGAATATTCATGATAATTTTTAAAAATATATACCAAACATAAACGATATACGGTTTCGGAATAATTTATTCATTGTACGTCGTGCAAAAAATTGTTTTATTTCATCACAAAATTCAACTCAAAATTTATTAAAGGTTAGGCAAATTATGTGCTCTAATTTAAAACATGATTAAAAAAAAAAAAACTACCATCATGCTAAATTCCTGCGACGCCACGATCTTTAATATAAAGGACTAACAAAGTTTACTGTATTAAAGTAAGGAAAGTACACTTACTAGGTTAACAGTTGCGTAAGGAGGTGATTTGGTCGGAATCACTGCCAGATTTTTATCTAATTAAAGTTACCAACTTCATGAGGCTGGGTGGACCCCAGTAAGGCTCCCCCGAACCTTCAGGCCTAACTCACAGCTGACAGAAAATAATTATCTACCACAGCTGGATTCGAACTCGGGTCCTTAGAGTTAGTAGAGCATTGCCTTACCATTAAGCTACCCGCTCCCACACACAAACATACACACATATTTTAAACTCTAAAACGTGCTGAGATTCGAAACATCTTAGTTTTTAACGTTCGACTTATCATAAGTTCCGATAATTGAGGAAAGAAAAAGTTAAAACTTAAGATTTAAGATATATTTTTATAGCCTCACTTTCCTATAATTGATTATTAATTATTAGAACATTTATTAAACAATTTTACAATCTGTCAAATTCACACATTATTACACTTCATTAAAGCACTAATATCTTTTCTTAGCGAATTTTTATATAATTATTTATGTCTTATTGTTTTTAAACAATTTTAGTTATCGTTAGGCCTATTTCAGAATCATTTAGAAATGTTTAAGAATCTTAAACTTAATCGGTGTACTAAGACGCAAAGTCGAAAAACAATCAACCAACATATTTAGATTAGCTATTATATATTTTGGATATCAATTTATAAATATCTAAAACATTTTTTATAAAGTTGATGCGTAATTACGATTCAATAATGATAATTCGGTCAAAGTTCTTAAAATTAATATTAACACGCAAATTTTAGAAAGATTATAATGAAACACGTTCGTAATATCTTATTATTTAAAATATTAACATTAAGATCATATATAAACATGTATATCATAAAGCAGTGTCAAGAGATTCAACATTGAAGTCTCACCTGAAGAAGGTACCAAGGAGTGACTGACTGCCTTTGGAGTGCAAGAGAATCGGATTCACCACTCGCGCAGCCTCCTCTGTCGCCAAGCGTCGTCACTAAGCCCAATTAAATTTTTCCTGTTATTTATGTTTTAAATTTACGTATTTAATTTAAAATTAAATATGCGTCATAAAAAAAGGTGAAAAAATATTAAGAAATTTTCGTCGAATTTAAGACGATATATATATAAAGCATGTGAATTTCACGTAAAAAAAAATCGAATCACAGAAGAAAATTGTAATATTTCTATCCTTAATCTCTCCTTAAAACTTATTTTTTTTAAATATTTATTTATTGGTATTTACAACTGTACATTATAATACATTTAGTAAATCTGATGTAAGTTAAATTGGAGTGTTACAGGCGTGTAGAGAAACTACCCATTGCTAGCACTCTAAACTTAAATTTTGAAAACAAATTTAATTAAAAAGACGAGATGATAAAATATATACTATTTTTGAGATATCTATAAAATATTTTAACTTCAATTCCCAAGATTTACTGAGTTGCTGTTACATAATTGTTAAAAGTTAAATGGTGCTTTGATTCTTGAAAACAAATACATTCAGAAAAAAAAATTAACATGTTAAATTAAAAATTAAAGTTTAGTTATATATTGATGAGGTAATATTTTTAACTTATTTAGTGTACCTAGCTCAGTTTAAAAATTTTAGGAACTTCTAGATAAATCGTGTGACTAAATGAAAATGAGAAAGAAACACAAATCCATCGTTTTAGGATTAACACATTTTCGTACTGTAATCAATAAAATCATGAAACAGCTCTGTTAAAAAATGTATCACAAATTCCACGACATCTGAAAATTTTAATGTAAATTATATTTTATGTTATTTACCAAAATTTAATGATTTTCTGTTTCCACGTGATTCTTTAAGAGTTAAATGTAAACGGATAAATAAACTATTTTTCTCCTTTAATTATTTATCAAATTCTTACATATATTTTATACATCCATTATTTATTGTTGTTGACAATGAGAACTGATTATCTATTTTAATTAATCAAAATTAAAGGTTCTATGGAGGATTTTTTTTTTTTAATTCATCGTAGAAGAACTATCTGATATTAAATATCACTTTTTGTACATTCATTTACCGAAAAATCGCGTAAAATTAAAAAATCGATTCTTCCAAGTGGCACTTCCAATTCTTCTAAATGAAAATGAGAAAGAAACACAAATCCATCGTTTTAGGATTCTCACATTTTCGTACTGTAATCAATAAAATCATGAAACAGCCCTGTTAAAAAATTTATCAAATTCCACGACATCTGAAAATTTTAATGTAAATTATATTTTATGTTATTTACCAAAATTTAATGATTTTCTGTTTCCACGTGATTCTTTAAGAGTTAAATGTAAACGGATAAATTTATAAAAAAGATTAATCGTAATTTTAAGGTACAAATGGTTATATTTTTTAATTACACAATAATCCGAAAAGGAATTCGGAGATACTTTAATGTATTATGTGACTACATAAATAAAAAAATTAAGGAGTTGTTTTCCTGTTGTATTCAGTGAATTCATTTTGTATCGGCTTAATTTTTTTTTAATTTCCACAATATCTGAAAATATGGTATAATTTTTTTTATTTTTAACAATTAGTAAAATATATATATACACAAGCTGTTTCTAGTTAATATTATGCATATGTTTAGTTGTGAATAGCGCTTTTTGTTGAACAGAGATTAGCAGAGCGTTATTTAAATAATTATCTAGGACATTTCAACGACGTATAATTTATCATACATGAATTAACTGGAGTATATTTTAATCTGCCAATTACGGGTATAGTAATCATCTCTGTGCTCTTGCATCACCAGGATTTCGTTTAGGGAGGAAAATGTGGATGTCGCTTCAAGAATCTCCTTTTAAGAAACCTTACCGAACTGAAGAAAATGCATATTATTTTCTATAGCCACGCATATTAATTATGAATTGATATAAAATAAGTTAACTATCCGGTGCCCACCCACCCTCATAAAGTGGGCACCTTAATTGGGGAAAAATCTGACGGTCGAGCGTGACTCTGACCAAATCACCTCCTTTTTGGTCAAGTAACATTACTTCCCTACAACGTACTGCACCATTTACCCTTAATGGGTTGTTGCGGTACAACTTTAATATTATTTTTTTTTATATATTAAATAAATAAAGTATATACTTAATTTGCTACAAAAATACATGCTTAAATTCAGATATGAATCACATTTCTGATACTTCAGTGGATTATAAAATAATACTAATACTAGTAAAAATACTATGAAAGGATAGTAATTAGAGTAGAAAATATATTTCAGTTCATACTTATTTAGCGAAGTGATTTCGGTTTGTCCAATCAAACCTCACTTAACGGACACCTCTGTATAAAGGAAACTTCTCATAATGGACATATTCATTTAGGCCCCGACCATAAATACAATAACGCAGAACATATTTAATGCATTTGTAAAACTCTATTACGGAACCCCTCCTCTCCGAACGTATAGAAGTCATAAAACATGAACTTACCAGCTCACAATTTCAGACCTGAATTCTCAGGATTATAAGGATGAGTCCAGGATGATTAATTTGATATTAAACCTTTGAAATATAATTTTTTTTTTTTCATTTTCGAACTATATGTTAATTTGCTTCGTGAAAAAAAAAATCTAAGACAACAAGACTCTTAATAAGTTTCATTTATAAACTGTACGCTCTCAGGCAAATAAAAATAATTTTTTTAATTTTATCGAACGTGAAAACGTTTTGTCAAAAAATTAATTTTATATCGTGAGTATGTAAGCTGTGAAATATCAACGCATTTTTTTTTTTTTAAACCGAAAGAATTTCTGAAGTAAGAAAAACTTATATATGAAAATTAAAAATAATTTAATTATAAAAATTAAATTATTTAGTATAACGATTTGATATATATATTTTTTTAATAGTATAAAATCGTATTATTGTTTTATTTTCGGACTTACGAAGCATCAAACCTTAAAATGACGATGAGCAAATAATTGCATTATTTTTTTTTAACCCTTCATAACGAAAACCTTCGCATAACAGACAAAATCATCTTCCCCGTAGTTGTCGGCTTCACTGTATTTTTATCATCAATTAGAACTTTGATTGTAATGCCTAATTACTTCTCTCAAACATTATTTTCCGTAAAACTAATAAATACAAGCACCCGACCAGCAATGTTCCTAGAATTGTGGATTAATAACCTTAAGAGACGTTGGTCAATCCTCTAGACAGAAAATGAGGTACTTAAAAATTTAGCTGACCTCTAAACTGAACTAATGAAAATATGTTTGGCCAAAAAGAATAAGTCTGTCTGGACGAATTGC
>NW_027106234.1:1111676-1115400 GCF_000696795.3 Halyomorpha halys | reverse complement strand
TATATAGCTAAGTAAGTTCAATATAAGTCTAAAACATAAAACTTATTATAACTTATTATGAATTATTATTAACCAGGAAGAAACTTATTGCCGTAGCCATAGGAACATTAACAACGCATCGCTTAAAAGGAAGATACATCTTAAAATAAATAAATTGCTTTAAATTTTAACGAGCAAGTTTAAACGTAGTGATATTATTTCATAAACAGCACTTCTAACTTAAGTCTTAAGTCCTAAGGTTTATATGTTGAAATAGTCTCTTTTCCGGTTGTAATTAGGGCTGTGCCTGGGATGGATTTTGTGTAAATAGAATTAAATATTTTCTTCTTTAATTTTCTGAAAATTAATCTGAAAGTAACAATGATATTATTCGAGATTACAAGAGAGATTGCGTACGGCCATATTCGTCCTTCACACAAGCCAGAAATGTTCGTCCCACGGTGTAACGAACAATAGACAAAAATATGAATTTTTATTTTTTCATATTTAATTTTTCATATACCTTTCAGTTAAACTAAGAAACTATTCCGAAAATTATAATTTTATAACAACAATAAATAACATCCTTTTTTTTGGTCAACAAAAGCAGTTATCGCATTACTTTTCACTATATCATCAACTATATAGTAATGTTTTTACCAAGGCAATAACTCTACCTCTATTTTACTTATTATTATTTTTTTTCTCTTTTTCTCTCGCCTTTTTTTTCAAATTAACTTATTTCTTTTTACCATTAGAGGGTAATGGTTTGTTTCGTTAAGTCTACAAATATCTTTATTTTTTATTATTGATTTTATTTTTCTCTTTTATTAAGAAGCATTATTCTTATCTATTTTTTTCTTTTAATTATAACATTATATATAGTTAGGGGTGTCTTTTGTACGAGACAATACCCCCATAATCAACTGTTAAAAATAATATACAATGTAACGGTTATATCAACGACGTAAGGCCGGCCCACCAGGCCGATCTGGTATAAAATAAATAAAAAATAATATATTGCTTAGTTTCACCAATACATATGGCTGGACAATCACTACATGGAATTTTATATACCAATCCAGATTGATATTTACTATCTATAGGGTCCTTTGTTCTATTATAATAATTTTTCAATTTATTAATTGGTTTGAAACATAATGAAATTTCTTCCATATCATAATCCTTTAATGACCTTTTTATCCTTTCTGACCAATCTTTTATATAATTACAACAATATTACTTTTTATTATCTCTTATTGAATTTTTATTTTTGTCAAATTCTTTTATGTTGGATTCTTTTTAATATTTAATTCCCATATTTTCTTTATTAACCCTTTAGGATAAAGGTTTCCATGAATCGTACTAAATAACCTTTCTTTTATTTTTCCTAATCTAATTTCATTCGTCATTTTTATTACTTTATTAAAAAAGTTATAAATATCTTTGTATTTCATGTGAAAAGGATGACAGAATAAATAATTTGAAATTATATTACTGGATGTTTCCTTTTTTGTCCATTCTGTTAATAATGTATCTCTTTGTCTCGTAATAAACATGTCCAGGAATCTTAAATTGCCCTCTTTTTCTGATTTCATCGTAAATTTTAATCTTTCATGGTAACCATGGTTTCAATATTTAAGCATTTTATTTATATCTGTTTCTTTAATAATGCAGAAAATTTATGAATTTAATATTTCATATACCCGAGAGTGATAAACAATGAGTGAATATGAAAATAAGAAAGAATTTGATAGTTAATTTTTCGTGGTTAAAACAATAGTGTTAAATTTTACTTACCTGTATGAAGTATATAGTAAGGGAATTGTCATCCTGAAGAAAAAAAAAAAAGAAAAAAAAGAAAAAAAAAAAAAAAAAAGCTGTTTTGATATGTACAAGGATTAATTTCATCTCAAAGTTCCAAGTGAAAAAAAAATTTTTTTTTATTACATACACGAAAGTTACGGTTCATAATCGATTGTAAATCATTGTTGTGAAACTGGTTCCCAGTTTAAATAAATATTTACTTGTTGATATTTATTATTACCAGGTACTCTTGTGCCAAGGCAAAGCACAAAGGTACCTTTATTATCCGAAGCTAGTTGAAATAGTCGAACCAATTATCAGAATAATCACTTTGTTAAGAATTACGAGTGTCTAGCTGGAGGTAATATTGGGAAAGAAAGGCAAAGGTGGGGTGTTTTGTGATGGCAAGGTAAACAACTTGGTTCAAACAGGGCTGAATCATGCATACTTACTTCTTCGTTTTTTGCTATAGGTAGTGCCTAAGACGATGTGAGTTAAAGTTTTAAAAACATAACCAAATTAATTAACTTCATTTTTGAATTGTGCTAAAGAATATCTCATTTTTCATTTGTGTTTACGTTTTTTTTTTTTATTGATTTTCTGCAATATTTTAAAAGACTCAATCAGTATTGATTTCAGAAGGAAATTGTTTTAATTTTATTTATTTCATCTTCGGAAATTGTTTATACCATTTGGAGTTTATCGGCCATTTAATAAACATTTAGTTTTGTATATATATAACAAAAGAGGAGTTCATGACAAGACCATTGCACCAATACTTGTAAAAATTGTACAAAATTCATTTATAAAATATTTTAAATTAAAATGAATTCGAATATTTAGCATATATGCATTTATAAAAATGTTTATTATTGAAAATAAATAAAATTTTTCCTTTACATCTTTATTTAATTCAACATTAAGACATCTATAGATTTACAGATGTTTTAAAAAATTATAAATACAATCTAAACTTTCATTCTTTATAGATAATTTATCAGCGAATCTAAAAGCTGTTTTTAAATAAATAAACAAGAAGCCTTATTCTAAACACCTACAAAAAACTTAATTAATATTTTGCAGCAAAGAAAAATGTTTGAATAAGGGTTGAAAAAAATTCAAAACTGCGTAATATATATTTACATTGAGTGAAAATTAAGAAAAAAGGGATTTCATATCAGATATAACATTCAAGTTTGATTGACACTGCCTATAAATAAAAGAATATGGTGCGGTGTGTGAATCATACAACTTTCAAATTATAAAAATTGGTATTTTAGGATTTCTCAAGGTAAAAGCAACAAATCGCAACCTTGCCAAGTATACAACAGTTTAACACGAGATAACGAAACCACTTACGTATGAATGCAATCGGGAGATGTCGGGTTTCTCTGCTTTTTCCGATTCGAACTCATGTCACTATTTTTCTTTTTTCTCCTTTTGTTATGTATCAAATTCTTACATATATTTTATACATCCATTATTTATTGTTGTTGACAATGAGAACTGATTATCTATTTTAATTATTCAAAATTATAGGTTCTATGGAGGATTTTTTTTTTTTAATTCATGGTAGAAGAACTATCTGATATTAAATATCACTTTTTGTACATTCATTTACCGAAAAATCGCGTAAAATCAAAAAATCGATTCTTCCAAGTGGCACTTCCAATTCTTCGATTGCAACGAATGTTGCTGTAACATCCCAAGCATACACATGCCTTAAATATGTGTTTTCAGTTTCCTAGGACTTTTCGTTTTTGAGCTAAGCTCACACGCACAAGCGCGCGCACACACTCGCCCAAGCACGCACACGTACAGACAAGGGCTTCACAACGGCTAAAGGATATCAAGATGAAAACTATGTAATGTGTGATTATACTATAAGAATATACCAAGGAAGTTGTTTAACAATTATACATAAAAAAAAAAAAAAAAA
>NW_027106234.1:1110153-1111563 GCF_000696795.3 Halyomorpha halys | reverse complement strand
TCTTTTTATATTCTTTTTCCTCTTTTTATTTATTTAATACGAATTTTTTCAACATCTTTTATTCTCGTTTTCACATACATATTACCTTATTATAATCTTTCAGATATTATCCTGCTGATTGCTTTGTACATTTTTTCTTCTTAGCCGTTAAAACTCACCACCGTGCCTCCTCATTTTCCCATCATATTTTTTTCCGTTTACATTTCATTTTCAATCAACCAGAATTCCATTTCGCATATATATAATTTTATATTATCCCTTTATTTATCAATTTACTTACGCTTATCTATCGTCTTGATATTTTATTACACCATACTTACAGGTCAATTACTTCTTCAATCTTTCCTTGCTTTAACTTTATCATATTTATTTAATTTAATTTTGATTATTATTTCATTATTCATTACTCCAGTGGTACATTTTCAATTCTAACACTCATTAATGTATTTTTATTAACTATTTATTCACTGAGTATTACTGTACTTGATAAGAATAATTATTCTACTCATTTATATTTATAACCTTTTAGTTTATTGCGTTTCTTTTTTTTATCACTTCTTACACAATTTCCTGTGTATGTTCTTATCGTCTTATCACACTTTAGTTTGTGTCGTTTTCTCATTCAGCCCTAATGAAGTGGATGAAATGGGAATGTAGTTAAGTATTCTGCTTGTACATTTAGAGTTTAATGAGTGTCCTTTTTGGATGTACTCCAAAAACTCCAAATGAATAATAAAAAATATGTGACAATCGTAAAACTAAATTTTCACTTCACAATTGGACCTAGCATAACTGAAGTTTTCACTAACCCTAGACTAACGGATATTTTAAGTCTAACATCACATAAATAAGTTTCAGACATAATTTACGTTTCTCCCTGTATTGTTTTGAAGAGGGAAAATTAAAAAAAACATTAAGGAAAACAGATATAATAAACAATTGAATACGTATGAGGAAAGTGTGTGGCAGTACTTTATAAAGAGACAATAAATTACTTTTTCATTAAACGTAAAGGCCCAGTCATTCGCTTAATAAAAGTTTATTGGACAACAGATTTAATAAAACATGTTTTTATAGATTAACTTAATAAAGATTAAGAATATATTTTAAAATGTAAACACGTGTATCTCTTTAACAAAATGTTGTTTTTTAAAATTATTTAGAGGTATATTAAATTACATTTTAAATATTTAAAAAAAAATCGGTGCCGTCTGTGGCTCACTTGTATGCCTAGGCCTATCGTTCGAGATCTGCGGTCGGCGCCATGTCCTGGGGCGTTGAATTTTTCATTAATTGGCGGCCCCACAAAGTGAAAAATTTGACCCCCACCATGGTTAGAATAGGTTTGTCACCGGTAGATAACCAGACTAACATCAACCTCGCAGTGGATTACCTTAAAAAAAAAAGCTT
>NW_027106234.1:1075351-1110073 GCF_000696795.3 Halyomorpha halys | reverse complement strand
AGAAGATACAAGAATGGAAAAAAAGGGGCTTTGAACCAATGAAAATCAGATCATACAGATTTCCAACAATTACTATTTCACATCTTGACAACTTTAGAAATTGTTTCAATTTGAAAATTATCTATGATCTTTTTGCACATGACAGAATCCTAGTAAACCTATAGTAGTATTGATGCGCCGAACCCTATTAAGGAACTCAGCAGTTTAATCTTACTAAGGTTATATTATCAAATCCATTATTAGTATTAAAATATATTATTAAATTAAAAATTAAATCTGTACCGCAACAACCCATGAATGGTCAGGGGGCAGAATTATTACTAGATCAACGGTTGTGCAAGGAGGTGATTTAGAATCACGCTCGATTACCAGATTTTTACCCATTTAAGGGTGCCCACTTTATGAGGTGGACTAGGTGGACCGAACCCACAGGGCTGACTCACGGCTACAGTGAAACATAATATCTGCCACAACTGGATTCGAACCTGGATCATTGGAGTTAGTAACACAATGCCTTATCTATGAGCTACCCATTCCCACACGATAGATTATCATTACCTTATTAGTATTTTTTTGGTACACAAAGGGTATAGACGATATTGAATTTTGTTTGATATAATGCAAAAAATGGGGTCCATAACTGTTAAGTATAGACAAATGGGAACGGTCTTCGGGTATTTCGGAATAGTACAGTTATTTACTGTGTTCATTATGTAGGAATTGTCGCTAAACATGATTTTAATCGTATATTTACTTGAGAGTCTAAGTTAAGCCGTCTGTTACTAAACATTTTTGAGTAACGAAATGAATAGAAAAGATTTGGTTAAAAGCTGGATTAAATATTGATCTAAGTCTCGCAGATCAACATAGTGTAAATATGGCTCAAATGTCGCTAATATGTTGGGTATTAAACCTTTAAATAATATAGGGCCAGGTTTAAATAATTTTTTTTTTTTCGTCTGTTTCTAGAGACCCTTTATTCAACGCTCGGGCTCAATCATATTTAGTTTAAGGTTCAGTTAATATCATTATATGTTATATTTCTATATTATGTTATGTTACTTGTCAAAAAAATGAGTAAATGATATCGTATACAATTACATATGCTCGTATGCTGAAAAGGAAACATAATGAATGGTTAAAAGAATAAGTGTATAAAATGAGTAAATGCTATTTATCCAACTGACTTACTCAATCATATTTTAGTTTATGATCTTGTTAATAACATTATATTTCATACCTCTGGATATGATTATGTCTTCTCTGAAGAATTAGCTCGTGTTTAATGATTCGTGAGCAATTTTAATTATTTTTTAGCCTCGCTTCATTTTTTTTTTTTTTTTTTTGGCTCAAGTCCTCCAAGAGTGGGAGTGCCAAGATTCATTTCTCGGTCTTACCGTGAAATACATTTTTACCGACCCAGGTGGGGTTCGAACCCACAACCTTCTTCGCGCTTGTACTCGCTACGGCGGTATTTATACTAAAACTCGTCTTATTTACTCATTAAACACGATCTATACTGAATGGGGAACTTGCTGGTTAAAGCAATGAGTAAATTTGCACATTGTACTTAATTAGTAAGCTATCAATATCAGATAAATAAGTAATTAAGTAGTAATAGTAATATAAGGTTACGAAGGTTATATTAGAATAATATTATATTAGATTCTTTTTTTAAATTTCCTTATTTTACTTATTTTAAATATCACAGCTACGTTACTAAAAAGTTGAAGGCTATCCTGCCTTAGTCAAATTATATTTTAGTTTATCAACCTATTTATTGTCCAACTAATTTGATCTTTATAATATTATTCAATTTATCATTTCTAACATTTATTATCTAATTGTAAATAATTTCTATTTACATAAATATTTAAAAATCATTATCCTTTAGGATGGCCGAGACGTACTGGTACTGGTATTTGGTGGGGGGGGGTCCAGCAAGTGGGCCAAGTGGTCCTTTCTGCCAACCCCTGACGGCTACCTAGGTTGCCGCCGCATACTAACCAAGGTAGGAGTGTCTTAATTCATTCTTCGGGACCGCCAAAAAATGAATGTTTAACTGCCCCAGGTGGGAATCGAACCCACAACGTTCCGAACCGAGCGCACTGGGACATGCGCCCCAACCTGCAAGGCCGTCACGTCCCTTGGCCGAGACGTAAGAGTGGAGTGATACGAAAATAAACATATTGAGCCTAAATGGATACCTGTATTATAACTGATAAACAAACCAGTCTCAAACAAGAATTCAAGTTATATTTTACTATTATTATGTCTATGGTATTATCTGGTCATTATTATTAAATCTTATAAGTTATTACCACTCGTATAAAAACTTACACAAGCAAAGGACACACAATAGGGCATTAAAAACTCTTGATGAGAAGAATCCCATACAAGTACCTCATGAAGTTGGGAATTTAGCCAGTTTTCCAGAATTGCAGAAAAGTGCAACTCAACTTAACCAGCAACAACCTCCTCTCTCAACCGTCTCAGATCATCATCCCCAGGAATACAGAAGACCTCAACCATACTCTGAAGTCACAAAAACCAGCAATCTCGACGTCAGGCGCCTCAGGCTTCCCATTCCTATCCCCAGACCTCTCATTCTCAGTCTCAAACTTCTCATTCGCTTGTTCCTTCCCATCATCTACCTTTAAAGGTTAAATTACCTTCGGAGCATCCACATCCAGCTCCTTCTCATCCTACTCTTCTAGTAAACAACCCACCCCAATTACCGGTTAAAATAGATCCTGTACCCCCATATCTCACGACGGGTTCACCCAATACCCTGTGCTCCCTCCACATCTCAACTACAATCCAATCGATATAATCTCTTCCTGTTGGATCTCCAAAATACCATAAAACCGTTAATAACCCTCCTGACTAGAATCCTGACCGAAATTTCTTTCAATCTGTCACGATGAGCGCAAAGCCCCTAGTTATCCTTTTGTGGAACGCTAATTGACTACATAGCCACAGTGACAAACTCGATATATTTCTCCACAACAAACACATAGATATTGCCCTGTTGACAGAAACTCACTTTACTCATCGGTCACATTTCTACATCCGTGACTTCATTACTTACAGATCATACCACCCAGACAACCCTTCACACGCCGGGTCTTGCATCCTTATTCATAAATCCCTATCCCATTCCCTCATTCCTTCCACTCCAACTGACGCTATCCAAGCAACATCTGTAATAATTTCAGCTCGTCCTTTCCACTTAACATTATCAGCTGTATACTGCCCTCCTGGTAATTCCCTTTCCTACAATCACCTTGACTCTTTATTCCGACCCTTTGGATAGCGCTTCATTGCTGGAGGAGACTATAATGCCAAACATCAACGATGGGGATGTCGTACATCCAATACCCGTGGTAATATCCTTTCCCGAGTCACTACCTCCAATAGTTATTCTATCCTCACTCCCATGAGTCCTACTTATTGGCCTACATCTCTCAAGAAACGTCCTGATATCCTAGATATATGTATCACTTCCCAAATTTCCTGTTCCCGGACCATTATCGAATCTATAGATGACCTTTCCTCAAACCACAGTCCTGTTATCCTTTTCTTACATTCGAGCTTTGTTCCTTAGCCCTCTCCTCCCTCATTGATTAAAGGACGTGTTGACTGGAACAAATTTCGTAATGATTTGGAAAACAAATTGGACTTAAAAACTCCATTTAAAACTAAACATGACATTGACAAAGCAATAAAATACTTCACAGACTCTATAATAATTTACATATACGACAACACGACGACCAGGAAAATTAATAATACCATACGTACTAACTTGCCACAGCACATTCACATCTTATTAAAGGAAAAACGCAGAGCAAGAGCGAAGTGACACTGGACTAGATACCCAACAGATAAAACATATTATAATACATTGACAAACAAACTCAAAACAGAACTTAAAAAATTGAAAATATAAAATTTAACTAACTTAACTCAAAACCTCGACTACTGACAAATCTTTATGGACGACAACTAAGAAGCTTCTTAACATCAAAAATTTTAATCACCCTCTTCTTATTGAATCACAAAAATGGACAAAATCGGACGATGAAAAAACTCAGGTATTAGGTCAGCACCTTTCAAAAACATTTGACCCACACCCTGACATCCTTAATCCAATCCACATCGAATACATTGAAGAAGAATTAAATAGTACACTCCAAATGACCCTTCCTCCTAAAGCATTTCATCCTTCAGAAATATCCAACATTATTCAGAAGTTACCTTCCCGCAAAGCTCCCGGTTATGTCCTAATTACATCCCATATTCCACCACATCTTCCTCGAAAATCTGTTCTATTCCTCACCTACATCTACAATGCTGTACTCAGATCCACTTATTTTCCTGACCCATGAAAATTATCCATAATCAAAATGATTCCCAAACCTCAAAAGCCGCCTGAATACCCATCCTCCTACCGTCCTTTCTCTTTGTTACCTATTATGGGCAAAATCCTTGAGGAACTCATCTTAAAACACCTGTACCCATGATGATGATGATTCCAACCACATCGCAGATCACCAGTTTGGATTCCGAACATCCCATTCCACTATCCAGCAATACCATCGTGTGGTTGATGTTGTCTCGTCTTCATTGGAGCGCGGAATGTACTGCTCGGGAGTCTTTATTGATGTAGAACAGGCTTTTGATCGAGTCTGGCACCAAGGACTGGTATACAAGATCCGTAAATTCCTACCCTCTACATACTTCCTCATTATCCGTTCTTATCTCTCCGACAGATTATTTCAAATAAATCACAACAGCGCTTCATCTCTATTCCGTCAGTCTGCTGGTGTACCTCAGGGTAGTACCAAGGATACTATACTACCTATCCTTTATACAGTTTTCACAGCTGACATCCCAACCCATCCTAACACTATCCTCACCATGTATGCCGATGACACATGTCTATTGTCAATGGACAATGATCCTTACATTGTATCCCAAACCCTCCAATCCGACATTATCACCCTTGAAGAATGGTGCCAAAACTGGAGGATTAAAATTAATTCCAATAAATCCCACCAAATCACATTTACCCTTCGTCGTAAACCCATGACTTCTTGCCCTACAGTATCCTTTAATAATACCCCATTTATTCCTGTCGAACAGATCCGTTACTTAGGACTACTTCTGGACAAACGACTGACCAGGAATCCTCATACAAGACTAAAAAGACAAGAAACTGCTCGTCGATTCCTATAACACCAACTAACTATTACAATATTTACTAGACAAACGGTCTATATTGCCGTAATGGATTGGAGACTGATCTACAGGCCTATCTGGACATACGGAGTTGATCTTTGGGGCTCCACTAAACCATCAAATTCATCCCGAATCCTATCCTTACAGTCCAAAATCCTTAATGCTCCTTACTTTGTCACAAATCAAGTCATCCATCAGGACCTCAATGTTCTATATGTTGCCGATTTGGCCAGAACCAGATACCAACCCTTCCATGATAAACTTCCCAACCACCCAAATTCACTTGTTTCTAACCTGGCTTCTCCTTCATTACCTAATAATCCTCCTAGGCGTCTGAAAAGAAGATGACCTCGAAATCTTCTCCTCTAGAAATGTTATTGGAGTACTATCAATGGGTAGATTCTCCACATGTTTGTATCATGTCACTATGTCACCTACAGCAAATTTACTTGTTGTATATATTTTTATACAGTTGTAAATAACAATAAATAAATTATTAAAAAAAAAATTATTACTCGTTTCTTAATGATGTATACACTCAGGAGAATGTACATATTTATTTAGTTTAAAAAAAAATGCGTTTTATAATTGTAGATGTCACCTTGGAATATATAAATGATCATTTTTATTTTTATTTATGTAATTGTAATTAGTCATTTTATTTTGGTCATTATTTTTTCTATGTACTGCTATATAACTGAGGCGCTGACATGGGATACATCATCGAGTCACGACCAATCTGGCAGTTCCTTTGGTTGAGTGAGCTTTTAGTGAGCCAGTCCTTTGATTATGTTCTGTCTTAGTTCAGCGAGGTTTATTTATTTTTTTATTTCAGTCTATTAGTTTTGTTCAGTTGTTAATTTATTAATTAGCTGATTACTTCAACAATACCAAAATCTAAGTGGTAGTGTCATTTTTCTGGGATTGATAGTTTAAGTGCAAAATGCAAAACGTGTAGGCGTTTGAGCAGTGAGAACATCAGGAATTACGTCCAATCTCAAGGCCCATGCTTCCAAACTTCATCCCAAATTAGCTCATAGTCCCACTAATACATCTCCATATTATTTTCTTCGCTCACCTACTAAATTTGGTCGCTTACCGCTCAACTGAAACTGGCTCCGCGCATTACGAAGGTTAAGAAACCGGTATTTTGGTTCAAAAGCAGTGGCCTAGCACGTTGGCTCCCATGATGACAGCTGCTGAACAGAGATCAACAAGATGTAGTGGCACTTCTACTTGGAGCAACAAAGCAGTTCAAAGGTGAAATATACTCATCCATATGCATGGTTATAGGAGTTGCTTATATTATCGAAAATAAACCTTCGTCTAAGGTTGGCATCAAACTCAGAGAAGCAGATAGGCAAAGGTTAATGGTTAAAAGTACACATTTATATTAAAAATACATATTATCGGTATTAGCTGTAAGTACATTGCTAGATTCTGGGTGGAAGAAATTGTATTGCAGAGATACTGATGCCCTTGACAAAACCATCCATGAGCTAAAGGAGATGTTGAATTTCTTTCTATCACCAAGAAGTGCACAGAGCGCAAACTTCGACCTTAGTGAAGGGAGTGGCTCATCTTTCTTCAATCAGCATGCCAAAACTGTGGAAGAAACATGGAAAACGAGCAGTTCTATAGGTATGAAAATATTTTTATTTTTAATGAGGTGTAGATAGTTGACCGTAGATTAATGATTGGAGAAGTTTGTCGGGGGGGTGCGGTCAGCAAAGAACAACATAAATAAACAAAACCATATTTATTTATTTTATGCCGACGTTTCGACCTGAATTTCAGGTCTTCATCAGGGCTATAGAACAAAAGAGATAACAACAACATTTAGAGAAACATACAATTGAAAAGGAAAGGAAAAGGAATTATTGTCAATATTTTGATTTTTATTTTGTTCTAATAATATATCCTCCCCTCCTTCTTTAAATCTTTTAGGTGAAGTTCCTTTTCAATTGTATGTTTCTCTAAATGTTGTTATCTCTTTTGTTCTATAGCCCTGATTAAGACCTGAAATTCAGGTCGAAACCTTGGCATAAAATAAATAAATATGGTTTTGTTTATTTATGTTGTTCTTTGCTGACCGCACCCCCCACAAACTTCTCCAATTATTTTTATTTTTTTTCATTTTGGAAGTTATTACATTTATTTTATATGGACGTGATATTATAATTTGAAGTTGGTATCATATCAATAATTTGTAATTTACTAATTTACATAATTAGTATAAATACATTATGTTACTACATACATCGATAAATTAGTCATTGTTTAAATCTTTAGGAACGTCTGATCTTCCTGATGAGCCATGTATTAAGGTCACCAACAGAAGCTGACAGCACCAAGTGCCCTCTTTTGTTCTGATACAACTCCAGATTATATCCAGAACTTGTCGAATCAGCAAAAAGGTACCAAACTGGACTGAGCACTTCTGTATCATAAGGAATATTTTCTTCTAAAGCAAGAAATATTATATATTCCTCCGGAAATCATCTGAAGGGAGATAAATTGAATAAATTATTGCTCCTCCTTTCGATAGAAGAGGAATTCTTTTTTTAAATCAACAGACATTAATTTGAAGGGAGATTTTATTTCAGGTTTTCATATTTGTTATTTATTTTATTTATATCTGTATTATATTTTTTTAATGTTTTGACATAATTCTTTGTAAATATATGTATATATTTCATTTGTTGCTATATTGTTTATTTCAATTAAGTTTTTGTTTTATATTACCCTTCTATTGCATTCAATTATTTAGTTAAGTACTTATATCTGTATAATTATGTAATTCTATTTGTATTATAAATAGGTTATCGGTTAGTTTAATGCTTCTTTGAATAAAATTGTGTGCCTTACTGATTATCTGAATTGTGCAGATTTCAGTTTTTTTTGTTACTTATATTAACATTCTATTATTTAGTATTTTTATTATAAATTATATTTAATTAATTGTTATTGTAAATAAATTAATGTTTTATATTATAATTATTTCAATTATAATTATTTCAATTATATTTGTATAATAAATTATTCCTCTGTTATTCCAACCCTTCTGTAAATAAAATTGTGTGCCTTATAGATTATTTGAATTTTGGATAAAAAGTTTAACAATCAACACTTCCAACATCCTTTTTTGTTCTTTCTGAATGTAATTTCTCATTTTCTAATATATATTTGTATCCTAAAAATAGAAGTTTATCATTAACTGCTCTGCTATTATTCCTTTAAGATAATTTTATTCTACGTTGTGCTCTAGGTTGCTTATAGTACAATACCCAGGGAGAAAAAAAGGCAGTTATTTCACCCCAATTTTTTATTACTCTAATGAAAATATGTATAATTACGAGACTAAATTGATGAGTCTGCCAAGTATAAGTAGGGGGATAACAAATGGCTATGTTAATATATTTTGAAATAATCTTTTTATTATCTGATACATTGAAAATCTACTTCACTATTTCATTATCATCCAATCAATATTTAACCCAGTAGATGTGTAGCCTTGAGCATTTTGCTCATATTGGGAGATGAATGTCTATATTTTCCTAGTATTTCATATGTTTTGTTTATACTTTTGTTTACCTTCTGTTAACCATTTGATGTTGTTATTTCTGCTTGTTTATGTCACTCCCTCTTTTACCTTCCCACCTATACTCAATTTAGTTTTGCTCTGGCCTCCTCACAGCAGTAAGACTGACCATTTCTCTCGCCAGTACACTCTTAACGTGACATCTTTTTTTTCTAATTTGAGCATTTTGCTCACTGGGACACCTCCTGCTTTTCTTATTTTAAATCATGAACCATGGCAAGATGACCTTAGATCTTTTACAAAATCTGGATTCTTCAACCCCCGATAGAAGAGCTACAATTAACAATTTCAATTTCAAATTGTAAAGTTTTTTGTCAACATCAAATCCAAATAAATAAACAAACAGTATAAATCATCTACCATGATATAAATGCCCACGGGACACCTCTTAGAGACAAAAAAAGTAGGACACTCCTGTCGTGTTAACATATAAAGATTTCATTTCACACTTTTTATATTTCAATTATTTGAAAATAGGTTAATAAAATTTACTTTATAATTATTAAAACATTTACTTGAATTTATCATCAGTTATTAAAATAACTTGGTCTATGTTTTTAATATATGGATGTTTGTTCTTCATAATTTTCTCATATAATTATGTTACAATTCTTTTGGTTTTCCTTTAATAATTATAGTTTATTAGTAACAAATAATCTCTATCTAAATATTACTTATTAATCATATAAAAAATAAATAAATTTACCTGTATCCAAACCCATTGGATTAAAGTATCCAATTTGAAGTTTTTATATAAGACTGAAACTGTTTGTTTTGCATGATTTCATTAATCCTTTACTATTGTGTACATATTTCCCTCTACCATGCCTATTTAACTTATAAATTGTGATAAGTTTTTATTGATATCTGATTAGTTTTGCTCAACATATTTTGTATTCTAAAGTTTGCCATATTTTCTATATTTTTTGTTGTGTATATTGCTTCTAATTTTGTTTTCTAGTTTTATTGTTGTTTAGACTTTCTAAAATTTTATTTTATTAAAATCAAAATTATGATTACTAAGAAAACTTTTCTTAGCTAGAGCCCTACAATTTATTATTGTATGAGTCTGAACCCATACATGTGATAAGATAATATGAAATTGTTAATAATCCTTGTTCTCCAAATCTGATAATGTTCATCCACATGATTATTTGTGGGATTGAGAAAAGTTTTAAAAAATCTGTTCTTTCATTCATATACTTAATTAATCAATAAGCAGTTCCTTATTGGTGTGATTCTGTTTTATTGTTTTTAGGTAAGCCATCCACATGCTTAAAACATCTAATGGTAGCCGTAATTAGTAAGTTGTAACAGTTTTAATTTATTATAATTCGGCTTTTGCTTATTATTTTGATAATTTTCAAATAATCTGGTCTACCAGACCAATCCTCTAGGATTGGTCAAATTATTTTTATACTTCAGTTTCAATCTGCATAATGAGTCTCACCATTGTTCATTTTTTAAATTCAAATTTTGTTACTTCAAGTACTTAGTTTGAATTTGATATTATATTCCAAAAAAGAATTATTAATGTAAAAGTCTTTTAAGGCTAAAGCCTTTAAAGATCATTTGAAAAAGCGTTAGCTCCTCTAAAGATAAAGGAAGAAAAGGGTTCCATAAATTTTCATATGACTTTTGAATTTCAAAATAAAGAACAATATCCAACACTTTATTGGCATTATTATTGTTAAAAAACATAAAATTAGTAGTCAACTATAAAAGAGACATGGGATGGATAGGCACACATTACACAGACATTAATAAAATAGATTTCTGAAATAGCTATTAACAATACAGCATAGAAAAAATAAATAGGACATAAGCAAACAATAACTAATAGCAAACAGGCAAGAAGAGAACATAAATCAGTACATGGTAAACAATGCAAATAGTAATTAACAATTTAGAAAAAATTGTAGTAATAGATATAGTGACTCTTGTTAATTGTAAATATGTTTTTGGTTACAGTTTTTAGAAAAGCAAATGCTTTAGCCTTAAAATACTTTAACATTAAAAATTCCTTTTTTTGAAATATAATGTAAGTAGTAACAAGTAACAAAATTTGAATTTAAAAAATGAACAATGGTGAGACTCAATATCCAAACTAAGAGAGATGAGTTTCTAAAAGTAAGAGAGATGAAATTCTAATTGTTAAATAATTAATAACAAAAAGAAAGGAAAGGAAAAGAAAAAAGTTCCTGGCTGAGGCAGTTTTCAAACTCAGAACCTCAACCTTATCAAACAATCTGTCCCAGACTTTGTTGAATTCTATGATATATTATTAACTTATTAATAATCTATTTCTGAGAACTAGCAGAGAAGAGTTTTACAGTGAAAAAACTCAACTTTTTTGCTTTACTACTAATTATAAGTAAAATTATATCGATAATACACATTATAATAATAAATGTGTGATAAAATCTTTATATATACTACCAGATCGGCCTGGTGGATCTTACATGATTATTGTAATAGTTTAATACATATATATATTTTTTGCAATCAATAATGCACAAGAGGGGGTTGTAGTCTTATTCAGAAGACACCCCTAACTATTTAAAATAAAGATAAATTATCAAAGAAATAAAAATAATAATAGTTATGCAATTAAAGAATAAACAGAAAAAAAAGTTAATCAACACAAACAAAAGATATTTATAGAATTAATGATATAAATAATTGACTTATAATTAAAACATCATTTGAGAAAAAGAAAGAGATAAGACAAAAAAACTAAATAATAGTAACAATAGATAAATATAGAGCTTATAGCTGAATTTTTTTGCAGCAGCCTGGGCTTCAGCCATTAGGAAGAGGTTGAATTTCCAATGTTGTAAGTTACTGCACTTTTAACTGCTAGTAACTAAGAATGGAATTTTATAAACCGTTTTTTGATGATCTCAACTATTGGTTCCATTTGTAGTTCATGATGTAATTGGCTATTTTTTATAAACCAAGATGCATCTATGTCAAAAACTGAAATCATTTTTTTAATTAAAATTAATATGAACCTCCAATTTATTAAATGAAAATTAAATAACAAAATTACTGTAAAATAATGATTTATCAAATAAAAAAAATGTTTATTACCAACTTAAAGGATCAAGCTGGATTTTCTCCAATCTAAAACATTTAAAAAAAGAATTGCTTAACATTATTAATTTTATTGTATATCTAATGATAAAAAATGATAATTTTTTGTCACTGCTCAACAACTTCAATTGCCAAATTTATTTGAATATTACAATTTGAGAGCCTGATCAACAATTTTGGTTCACATAAATATATTTTTTGATGGTATTTTAGCACATCCAGTACTAGGGTGTTAGTTCATTGTGGACACAGAAGCTAGAATTGGAGGAATGTCACAGATCCAAGAGAGGAGGAAAAGAGTTCCTTACTAAATCTGAAAAGAAATATTGGCAATTGTTAAGACTCTGGAACATTTTCACAAATACCTGTTCAACCGTTCCATCTCCAGACGGATCATGCTTCATTAACACAGCTTTTTGAACTTTAAGACCTCTGAAGGGCAGGTGCCTTGGTGGGTTGAATATAGGAAAGGTCCATTACATAGCAATGCTGATGCTCTTTCAAGAATACCATAGAATGGACTGCAGTAGAGCCATAGGGAAAGAGTGGGTGCAATGCAAGAAGACTGTTATGCAGCCTGCGGTGAAATGGACCTCTTTGGAAGTTAGGGAATACCAGCTGAAGGACAAGGATATTTGAGCAATTCTGAGGTTAAAGGAATGAAGTTACTGGCTTGGAAAAAATCTAAAATGGAAAAGACATTTTAGAGAATAGAAGTGTTACTGATACTGTGTTAATAGTGTTACTAGTGTTAATTCAGTTACTCTGAAGTGTTACTGGGCATATATGGATTTTCTGGTCGTAGAAAAAGATATATTGAAACTGATCTGGGAGAGTACACACCTAAGGGTACTGGTCAATGAACACTGGATTGACTGGGATGAGCAAATACTGCTGCTTTACATTGCTGCAGTTCATGAAACGACTTGCCAAACACCTGCTAGCGTTTTGTTTGGGAAAGAAATACGTCTACCCCGCAATCTACTTTCAGAAATTCAGAAGAACAGTCGGATATCAATGACTACACCCAAGAGCTGCACTACAGTCTTATAACTATCTATTCTCAGGTACGAGATAAGATCAGTGTGGAAAGCGACCGAATGAAGAAATACTATGCCCCGAAAGTGGCATTCATTCGAGGAGAATGACAGAAGGTCTGTCTCTACAATCCTGTCAGAAAGAAAGACCTCCTAAGCTTCAGAATGACTGGGAAAGTACCTTTAGTGACCAAGTACTTACTCCATAGTGACCAAGATCAATGACCTTGTCTATCGGATACAACGGAACCTAAGAGCGAAGATGAAACTTTTTCATCTTAATCGACTTCTAATACAGTGTGTGAAGAAGGGTCTACTATTCGAGACGAACATTTTTAAAAAGGGAGTGGAACAACAAGGTTATCTCATCAGCCGACGATCGATAGTAAATTAAATTATCGATTAATCTATAAGAGAGATCTGATTGGTTTTGATCAAAAACTATGTCTTTTAGTGTGGAAACTGACCACCAGTTAACAGTTACGATTGTTATTACTTAGTTTGCAAATACAAAAAATTTTACTGTCCACTTTTGTTGTTTCTTGGCCCAGATACCACTTCACAATATCCTTAAATTCATTTTTGCTACTCTTATCAATAACGAACATCATTATTCTTAAAATATTATTTCAATTAATATGAGAAACAAAAAAGTTACACTTAGTACATACATACCATATAAAACAAAAAATTATTTAGAAAATATGCATATAAATATATTCACCTCCCAAAGAAAAGTTTCTAAGAAGATATTTATATATAGCAAAGAGGTCAAGTTGTGACAAGATTTTACATGACAAGTTTTTGTGTCTTATTTCCTTATATCTAAAAATAAAAAATAATCAAAAACAAATATAATGTATAATTTTAAAAAAACAAGTAAATAATACTTCAAATTTATGAGAATAAATTTTTTTTTTCTTGATCTATAGTCACTTAATTGATGCTGATTAAAATAAACAGAAAATTACTGTAAAATCTATACTAGCACTGAACTAGTGGAGGGTTAGTTTAAGAAATCATAAATTACCAATTAAAAAAGTGGCTTAAGTGATTAACATTCCCGCAAATGCTACTAAAACCACGATACCAGTAAGTGGTCAAACAAGTTAAGTATACCATGCTAATTTTTATTATATTAAATTAGATAAATATTTACAATGAATTGTGATATGTGGGAATATGAAAATGACATTATTAAAAAAATAATAAACATATAAAGTGTCCCTTTACACGTTTTCGATAGTGTAGAAAATAAAAATGCTGCGAACTTTCAAAAACGTGCTCTCTATTTATTTTTAATTTTAGGTTATCTAATATATTTGGGTTTCTTTTTTACGTTGTTGGTGGTATATAAAATGAAAATTTCATCGATTTTTAACATAGCAACACACGTTATTATTTTAACTATTAGATAATATATTAGGATCCATTAATAAGTTTTCGATGGGTTATTAATTTAAAAAGCCATGAGTTATAAGAATTCTCAATTTAATTGAGTGGAGTTGTTTTCAAATACTACACATTTAAAAACTTTAATAAGCCTTTGGATCAAAGAAATGAGAAAAGGTAAAATTAATTGAAACCCATGTTTATGCTCTTAAAATCGAAGGAATTTTCATGTTTTTAATACTCCTAATACATAAAAGGGGCCCAAATATGTTAAGGTGCCTGTACACGTTTGCCAAACAATGGCGAGTTCCCGCATGCGCAAGTGTGTGGATGGGTTATTTGGCTTGGCTGGTGATGGCCTGAGTTTTTGGCCGACCGCTTGAGTGTCCGTTTTTAGACACAAATCAAAGGGCGCTTCTGTGACATTCACACGTTTGTGTTCAGTAACAAGTTAGCATTGTTTTAGAACTTCCAACAGATAAATATTTGTGCTAACTGTGTTTTAATTAATAAAATAATTCCCTAACCTTCGAATTCAGTTAATTCTAGTTTAAAATGATATATTTTAAAATTCTATCGATTTGGTGAAAATACATTGTTCCAAAACTTGTTAATTAACTTTAGCAGATCATTTTTTTTATTTAAGGTAATTAAACTAGAAACTAGTTAATCTGATAAAAATTCTAGAACGAAAGTTTAATTTATAGGATATACAATACTTTTTACTAGGAATTTTGATCATCAACAAAAACTTTGCAGATATTTACGTTTTCATTTAGTCTATCTATTATTTTTTTCTTTTTTTATAATGAAAATCGAATATCATTGCTGACATAACTCCACTGAGCATACTTGTAGACACCGATATTGGTTGCTTTCTTGGTTTACCATGCATTTGTACAAGTCTTGGATTTACGACAAGTAGAAAACGTGTAGATCCTGTATTAGATATCGAAAAAGTTCAAACAAATCAATACGCTAGCACTCGGTCTTAAAATCTATAACATTTTCAATGCAAACTTCCGAATACGCTTAAAGCGATCCTTATATTTCTTCTACCCTAAAGTATTTTAAAGGTGTAAGATTTGAAAACGAATTCAATTAATTGAATTAAAAAATATTATAATTCATGGCATTTTAAATTAATAACTCTTCAAAAACTTATAAATAGAATCCTAATATGTTAAAAATCTAAAATATATGTATCTTATTTATATGAAATATATGTATTTAATTCAGTTACTTTAACCATTACTGGCTATAATTAATTTATCATATACGTTTTATATATTTTTTATATCATGTCAGCTATCCTAATCACTTACAATTTTAATTTAGATTTTTAATCCTCGTTGTTTTTTATTTTTCATTATATTATTTACTTATCTTCAATAGTAATAATTGAAACCAGTTCCAGAATTTTACACCCAAAAAAAAATATAGGATCTCTCTGAATTTTAAAAATAACCTAGACGAGCAAATTGGCTTAGGAACTAAGAAGATAAGAAGTAATGAGCAATTTTACATTATCTTGACGAGAATGGGTCTAAGAAATGTTGTCAGCTTACAAGACAGGTGAGAGAATTTTTGAATCACTTTAAATATTATTTCCATAGGTATAAATTTAATCCAAAGTATCGGAATCGTTTTTTGAAGATTGTACATCCAAAGAAGATGGTGGCACTAATATTACCAAATAGAAATGGAAATTATTCAAAAGACGCTTGAAAAGAATAGGAAAAAAATTAATGTGAGGAACTTTGTTTGTTATAATGTATCGTTATTGCGGGAAAACCACAAACAAATTTTAAGAAAGATAGTTGTAAATAATTTTCTCATCTTTATTTTAATATTTATTAAGTTCTCTAGCTTAAAGAACTTAACATTGCAAATAAGTCAAAAATTCCCCCAAAAGTATGATTTTTAGATTATTTCTGATATTTGCTGTAAAATAATTTACTGGAAAATTTCAGGTCCGTTTTCAGGACAAAATGTGGGTGTATGTATATGTTAATAACATATAAATGAAAATGTGTATGTTACAAATAGCAAAATGTTTTTATGTATAATGATAAATATATTAAAACATTGTTTTGTATATTAACAGAACATTATAAGTTTAATATTTCAGATTAATTAATTATGGTTTGTGAGAATAATAAATAATTTTATTTAAAGTTAAAGAAATTACTAGTGGTAATGTTTTTATATAGATGTTTTATGAAGATGAAGATTAAATTGAAGTTGGGTCAGCTTCTTTGTCACCTCCCTTTGTGCCCCGGTTTGAACAATATATAGCGGCTCTAAAGACAGCGATCTAAATTACTCTTAAGCGGAACTAGCCGAGGTGATACGAGATGTACCGAAGATGATTGACTAAACAATAAGAACTTTTGAGGCTGTTGCAGTCTCATAGTGCCTACTACTAAGTATGATGGAATCATTACTTGAATCAAAGCTAACAACATGGCTCGGTATCTTTACACTATTCAAGTTGTGCCTTGCAATAATTCCAACAGTCTATCGGAAAATATATTACCTTTTGGCACCAGCAAACTGGAAAAAATTTGATTTGAGGTATTATGGAGAATGGGCAGGTGAGGGTTCATTGAAATTTACTGTTTATTTTTAAAATAGCTTTTGCCTCATAATTTATTTTTATAAGCAAATATTAATATTATATGTAAGAAGGTATATCATGAAATGAATAATCATACTTATACCTGTTAAGAAAATATACATAAACTGAATATTATGAATATTAAGAAAATACATAATATGTTATATTGATTATATATACATCAGAAATATGAATCAAGTTAAGCCTATTTTTACCTAATATATTTAGCATGGTAATATTTTCAAATCTCTACGAACAATTTACTTATTACATTATAGTGTGAACTGGTGTTAGCACGTGACTCATGTCTCACAACGCCGACATGAAACTCAACTTTCAAGAGAGATTCTTGAAGTCACTGTCTGATCCACAGGGTTGCCACTTTTCACTAACCTCTTGTTTTATTAAACTTTTCCGTTGTATCTTTTTCTTCACTGCTTTAGTTCATTCTCTGCTAAGCTTATATAAAAAAAAAGTCTATTTTACTGTCAATGTCGTCTTCCTTGCTTTTTTTTTTGCATTAATTTTCTCTATAAAGCAGGGCTCTAATTCAGTATAAGATGAAGCATTGTCATTATGTCTTTATTTGGACAACCAAATAAAAAAATCTATTGAAATCTATAATATATGAAATATCCCGCAATACATTATACTTTATGTTCTAAAAATGAAATGTTTTATATTCAAACAAAATTTCGATCTTCAAAATAAAGGTCTAACACAATTTAGAATAAATAATAGCAAAGTACTCAAACTGTTTGTTCAAATGGAACGGATTTCAAAAACGCCACTTTGCTTAAAAACTACCCCTGTGTTTTTTTATTAAAAAAAAATTATTAATTGATTTTATACTATTATAATTCCTTAATTTTTTTTAAAATGAAACTAGAGGACTAAAAATAGGTTTTATTCATTGAACACTGTCCCCAAATTCGATCCCTGCTGTGAAATAAAATTTATTTTATAGTTTATCGAACGTTTATAAGATTCGATTCTGGCCTTTATAATGTAGGCGCTTGACCTTCTTAATTAGCCATTTGTTGATAGAAATATCATCAGATCACGTCCAGGTATAGAAACATAACGTCCCTTGTCAAATACAGAAACCAATATCCTACTTTTATTGTTAAATATTTATATTTATCAAGACAGAATAAAATAAAATTTTGTAAGAATAAAATTTTAAGAAATTTTACAAATTCAAAAATTTTTAAGAAAAATTTTTTTTTTGTAAAAAAGTGAATAATTCATTTATTGAGTATATTAGACTAAAGTCGAATGGTTATTGAGATATAGATTTCTCAAAATAAATTCACTAACTATTGATCTTTCAGTACATTTTTATGAAATGTTGCTTTTTAAAAGGCTATATCTCGAGAACTTTTTGATGTCAATAGCTCTATTAGGGGTAATATTTCAGCAAATTTACTCTTCTTAGATATAGAGCTCCGAATGAAAAATTAATGTTTTTTTAAGGTTTTGAAACAGCCGCCATTTTTTATTCCCCCTACCTATACTTGGCAGACTCATCAGTTTTGACTAGTAATTATACATAGTTTTCATTAAAGTAATTAAAAATTGGGGTGAGATAACTACCTTTTTTTCTTCCCGGCTCTTGTACTATTATTTTATCGATCTGTGACTTATTAAATTCTTCAAAAATATTTTTTATTGTTTATTTTAAGGATCTAATGTGTTTTGTAGTATTAATTAGGTATATATATATATTTGAGCGATTTTAATTAGGAAATTTCTGAACTTTTAATAAAATCAAAACAATTATATAAACAATATATTAGCAAGAGTTAGTAGGTATGTTGTTTTAGATTTATATAATTGTGGTTTCATGCGGCATGGGTATGTGGCAAGTGAATTGGCTCCTTTATGTTTTAGTAATTCAATAATCATTAGAATAAAATTGGCTCAATGGGTTAATAATAGTTTATCATAGCCTATTAATACAATTTTTTATTGTTTAAATAAATAAATTTTATCCTATTTTAGTCTCAAAACATTTTTTATTCCTTAATTATTTTTTAAACATAATTATGTCGGAAGTATCGCACATTTAAACATAACATTTAACACTGATTGTTATGATAAATTTTAACAAAGAAGGTTGACTATGATAAAAAATTTTAATTTTTAATTTATTATGAATAATTGACTAATTAGGGTTATTTTTGGACTGATATAAATGACCTGGGCAGAATAGCCTGCATGAAGTTGTTTTTTTAAATTATGTGGGTCTAAAATTGAATTAAGATTGTCCTTGGGATGGCCGAATTTGCCGAAACGTCAGACATATAAAGGAATAAAAAATGTTTTGAGACTAAAATAGGATACAATTTATTTATTTAAACAATATTAACTAGTTTCAAGAAAGTGTAAAAATTACAATTTATTTTCTTTTTGTTTAAAATGGATCGATTAACATTTTAAATTTTATAATTGACTTAAAAAAATCATTGTATTTTATGCAGTTAATACTTAAGATAAATGTAAGGATTAGAATGTTCCTGGCTTTATTGTTAATATATCAATATTTTAATGTCAATAATTATTCTGAAGTAAACAGTGATATATATTTTTAATAAAAAAATTTATAATAACTTTCTTGTGTTTTATTGCAGTTATAAATTAAAAAATTACCTATGCACGTTTATGTTTTGTAGAAACCTTAATATAAATATTAATACGAGTTTTAATTTGAATATCAAAATTATTAGTTAAATCAAAATATATAAAAACATTCATTTAATAATTTGCTTAAAATGTTTATTCTCAGGAACTGCTCATTGGGATTACGATGTTGTTTTATTTTTGGAGTATTCCAGTTTTAGATTTGAAGTGTTCCCGTGTAATATAGCATCAGAGATTTTTAATAATGATAAATATCAATAACCGTGAGTACTTGAGATGAATGTTTTTAAACATTTTTTCGTGTAATAATTTTACTTAAAGTAATTAAATTAAAACACGTAAAAATTTTTCAAATGTAATTATATAATTGTCAATTGTAATTGAAAACAAGAGTGTTTTTAAGCTACATTCACTTTATTATTTTTTAAACCTGATAAAAACTGAGGTAAGTCACATGGCTCATAAACCTAATAAAGATTGAAATCGTTTTGAATTGGTTTAAGAAATATCCTTTCCGAATGACAAGGTTATTAATTCCTGTCAGTGTATCCTGGCACAAATTTAAATAACACAATCACATAATTTTGCATATCATCCTTCCCATATTCTCTCATAAATTAGGATCAGTGCTTGAGTAAATTTGAATAAATAAAGGTTAAACGCTATGAAAACTCAGGCCATTATCATAGGTTCCAACTTCTTCCTCAGATCCAACACCTCCCATCCTACCTTAATCCTAAACGACCACCCATCACTTTCCTTTGGCAAAAACCTAGGTATTAATATTGACCAAACCCTATCCTGGATACCTCATCTCACCCAAATTTCACGAAGGGCAATTAGTACACTTATGCTATTCCATCGCTCCTTACACTTACTTCCATGACCTACTCGTAAGCGTCTTGAATCCTTACTCATTTTGCCTACTTTAACTACGACTGTGGAACATACAGGAGGCTTCTCGATTTCACAGAAAGCAGATTGAAGTGAATCATGAATTCCTCTTTAAGATTGTTCTTCGGTAACTCGAGGTATTCTCATGTTACCCTCCTCTTAGTGGTTCTTCCTCTTTATCCGTAGACAATATTATCTTGGATCTTACGTGTACCAAAACCATAACTCACATCACCGTTCCTACTTCTTGAGTCTCCAACAACTTAAATTCTCAATCTACTCACAGGAAACAAGATAGTGCCTTTCTGACCTCCACATTCCTTCTCACAGGAGTAAAACATTTGGACATTCCATATTAACCCGCTCTACTGTCTTCTGGAATTCCCTCCCTTTTAAAATCCCCCAACCTACTCCTCCATTCTTCTTTTGAATTCCTCCTTTTTCTGATACCTTCTCACATCGTAATTCGCCCCTATTTAATCATGACATCATATTTTAAGAATGGGATGAAGATTAAAAGTGAACAATTTTTTTAACATTCTATATACCCCATGATTTATAAATTTAATTTCTTGTTTCTTATTTCGAGAGTGGAGGAGTTTCCTTACCTTGGATCTCAGGTCATAGCAACAAATAATGTTTCCACTGAAATAAAGCAATCACAGCGATGCTATTTTGGATTGTTAAAACAGTTCTGGAGCAAGCTCATTAGTAGGAAAACAAAGATCCATTTGTATAAAACTCTAATTAGACCTGTCCTAACATACGCCTCCCAGACATGGACCCTATCCACACAGGATAGAAATTATCTGTTGGTCTTCGAGAGGAAGATCCTTCAAAGAACTATGCGCCGGTAAGGGATGAGGAAGGCTTGAGAAGAAAAATAAATAAGGAACTCTATGAGGTGCTCCAAGATATAGATATTATGACCTTTGTTAGGCTGGGACGCCTTGGGTGGGCAGGACATGTTGCACGGGTGAGTCCCGGCGAAATGCCTAAAAGAGTCATGGAAGAAGAAATATATGGTCCAAGAAGAGTCAGACCTCCGGTGGATGGATGGTGGTACAAGACGCACGAGACCTGCTTGGAGTCCGAAATTGGAAGGCAGCAGCCCAAAACCGACCCGAATGGCGGAGGCTCATAGAGGAGGCCAGGACCCATCGCAAGGTCGTAGCGCCAACTGATAGATAAATAGTTTCTTATTTCCTGCGTGTGGATAAGTTTTTACAGTCTTCTGCATATATATATATATATATATATATATATATGTGTGTGTGTGTGTGTGTGTGTGTGTGTGTGTGTGTGTGTGTGTGTGTGGGTGTGGATATAAACAAATATTTATAATGGTATGTATATATGCACAGATGTTCCATATGATTTATTTGATTATTTTATGTTCTTATATTTGCTTATTGTAAATAAAAGACCATAAAATATTTAATTTTAATATATAAGAATTTGTTTTATTTTGTTTACTTATATATTATATTGTATTGTAGATATAGTTCAAACTGAGCTATTTATATTATTTCAATTTCTGGTTAGAATAAATTTTATTTTCTATTCTATTCTAAATATGCCCTGAAAATTAAAAATGATTAGTTCCTCAAAGGAAGAATATATAGAGTATTTGAATTTTTACAGTCACTCCCTCTCCCTTTTCGTAACGTTTTGAGAATTTTGAAATGGAATCGGTAGACTCTTAGTTGTGATGGTTAAGAAACCAGTGTTTCTCCCAGCACACTTACCTCTGTAATTACTAATAGAAAGAGGTACTTTTAATTAAGGTTTTTCATATAAAACGTGAAACGATTTTGAATCGGTAATTTTTAGCATTACTGGCTTCGAATCCGAGTGTATCACAAAGCTATTGCCCTTTGTTATTCTATGGGTCATTATTAATCTCGTTATTGTGACGCAGCATGCTTTTCATGTTTACTGTATGTAAGTGACATACCTTGGTATTAAACATAGCATATACTTAATAAATGGTTAATTCCCTCCAGACCAGTTGTAGGTTATATTACTGCTTTAATTGGGTCGCAACTATCGAGTTCTGCTCCGGATAGCATGGACAGACCCCTTTAAATTGAGGTCAGGGTCAAAAATTCGCATGAATATGAATAAGTTTATGGTATCAGGTTATAACACTAAACTGCTCTGGACAGGATGGTCGTTCCTTACCTCTTTTTTGACATCTCCACCTAACGCATTATCACTCATATCAATTGGTCTTTTGGTATTACAGTGGTGACTGGGAGTACTGATGGTATTGGAAAAGCGTTTGCTGGCGAATTAGCAAAAAGAGGCCTTAACATAATTCTCATTAGCAGAAACGAAGAAAAGCTACGATTCACAGCCAACGAAATAGGTGATCTCAACTAATGACGCTTGAAAATATTTTAAATCTCAATTCAGATTTTTTTAAATATGATGTTTTTCAGAGGAAGAATTTGGGGTTAAGACGTTGTCCATTCAAGCTGATTTCACTGACAGGAACTGCTATGACAAGATAAAGAAAAACCTGGACGGGAGAGATATTGGTATATTAGGTAAGAATTGAATGTTTTTTGGTGAGTAAAATAGTTAAACTTTTATATTGTTTAAAAATATCAAACTGAAGTATAAGTGAAGAGCCCCATAATTATTCAAACAGCGGAACTTATAATAATTTTTTGTAATCTTTTATTCCATTCATTTTACAAATTAATTCTCTTGACACAATTTGAATTTTCTGCTTGTCGATGTCCAAGAAAATTTTTAAATCCTATCCATGTTTGCGCATACAAAAATCGTCCTTTTCGTTGTTCTGATTTATTTGGAAAAGCTGGATGAAACTCGGTATTTTGTATTCAGCTTTGAATTTGTCGAACCAACTGACTTGTTTTTACTTTGTCATGTCGTAACTTTTGATCGACTTCTAACAACTAATGTCATAACGAAGGTCCGTCCTTTCTCAACCCCACTCATACATCAACTTGAGAATTTGAAGATCGCATAATTTGTAAAAAGTTTTTTTGAATCAGTATTTCTGAACTTTATTCACTGTTAAATTGTTTTTGTTTTTTTTAAGTATTAGTCACTCATCTTTTTCCTACCTAGAAGGAAAAAGCGAACATGTGGATGCTTTATTTATCTTTTTCACTTTTGTTTACTCCACTAACGCCTGTTGAACAGATTCGCTACCTAGGACACCACCTTGACAAGAGACTTACTTGGAATCCACATGCAAGACTGAAACGACAAGAAACTGCTCGTAGATTCGCATTGCTACAACACCTACTTGACAAATGCTCTAAACTTCCTAATTACAACAAAAAATTATTATATACTATGATAACCAGACCAATTTGGACATATGGAATTGAGCTCTGGGGCTCTCCCAAACCATCTAATTCCTCGCAAATCCTTACAATCGAAAATCGTACGTAAAATCCTTGATGCTCCTTATTACGTCACAAATAAACTCATCCACAAAGACTTTAACATCCCATTCGTTGCAGATTTGGCCCAAAACAGATATTCGTCTTTTCATTCCACACTCCTTACCCATCCTGACCCATTAGTTCTTAATCTCCATAAGAATCCTTGATAATCCTCCGAGGCGTCTGAAAAGAAGCTGGCCACGGGGCCTTCTAATTCAAGTGTTAGAAACATTCATCCAATTTACTTATTGTATTTATTATTTTGTACAGTTGTAAATTACATTAAATGAATAAAAATTTGTAAAGAAATCATTTACTTTTATTGATTAGACTCTTTCTTTAAAAGTAAAAAATAGTGTTTTTTTGTGGTACTTTGATAAATTATTCCAGTTATATTTAATTCCAGGCTCATAAAACACCATTAGTACTGGATTTGTTGGTTAGGTTTCGCAGTTATAAGATCGTTTGGCAAATGAAAACGTCTAAATCTGTGTTCGATTAGTAGAAGTTGAAAATCTTGTTAAGTAACAGGTTTGACGCTAGGGGGGGGGGGACTGTCCGGTTTTGAAGAAATTTCCATTTATCAGTGTTGAACGCGGGGATGGTGGACACAAATAAAATGTTTTTACTGTTCTTACAGATTTAATAGTTACGGTTAAATAACATAAAACGTTCTTACTGTAGTGAGAACCAACAACACACACAACTGAGCCTTGGTGGCTTCTTACAAACTGTCAATTCTAGCAACTGGCCGTTAGACCAAGTACATAACGGTTAGAGAACTAATATCGATACATTCACCGTTTGCCACAGAGCAACATTTATACAATAAGAAATGAATTTTTACATCACACTTTAACAATTAGAAGTGTTTCTTAAATGAAGTTTCCACTGTACAATTATTCGACAATCAGTACTTTATGATTCCTGAATCATCTTTTGATATGCTGACTTTATATTTAATTCTATTTCTTAAGAAATTTATATTATAATTTATTTAGGTCTCTATGATTCGGGATTTTTTATGATCATTAATTTTTAACAACTCGAGTTACTTAATTTAAACTTACTTAAATAAAACCTCTGCCTAATTCGAAACTTTATAAGCATGAATATATTAATATAAGTATGCAATATGCAAATAACAGCGATTATGGAATCGAAGTGTTGATAATGAGTCAGCAGACTGTATGTTTCATGTGTCCTCATTTCCTGATGAATCATAATTTGTCTAGTACCAGTTCATTTAAACTTTGTTACATAATATTATTTCATTCTATACATTAATTATTAGAGACTAAAAATGGAATAAAAAAATGGTTATATCCTCTAAATCCTATCTTACTGATTAAACTCAAAATATTGTTTTTTAGGAAATAATAAAGGTTTCAGTTCAATTGTCAGGGAGAGCATAAGACGTGTCTTAAGATACGTTGAAAAATCACATTTTTTTCAAATTGTAATACCCCGAAAAAGTTTTGAATTAAGGTAATAAAAAAAATAAAACAATTCGATTCGTATCCCCCGATCGTTTATAGGCTCTTTTGGATTTGACGAAAAATATTAGACGCGTGTCCCAGAATTCTTGCCAATGCATGATTTTTTTTATGTTATCGTATAGCGTCTTTGTTATGCATGTATTTAATAGTTATTATATACAACTATATTGTTTTTTTTGTGTGTGTATAATAAGAAATGAATTTAAGTACGTTAAAAATTACAAAAACATTACATCCAGTAGACAAAAAAAAAAATTATGGGAAAAATCAAGTCAGATTCAGATTTAGTGTCTTTTGAAACCTTTGAATATTTATGTTTCTCATAAATCAAATATTACGAATTTTCAGGCTTAGTTTTTGTAGGATATTTTTTCTACCGATGCCCCTCATTCACGAAATAAATTCATGACATTCTTTTTTAATAAATTCATGTTGTCCAAATGCAATGTAACTGTAACTGTTAGAAAGTTAAATTGTTGCTACTTCAAGCCATATTAATATCTTTTAAATTTTATTTGGAAGAAGAAACAATTTCTAATTATGAAAAAATTCTCAAAAATAAAACTTTATGTCTTCAGTACTAATTTGTTTACGAAGGTCAGATTTGAACCATTGCCTGCAGTTTGGAGGGTCCAAATTTCCTTGTAAGTTGTGTGTAGATTAGCGTTGTGTTGATGTTATTGCAATTTTAGTGATCGAAAAGGAGAAACTTTTTAGCAAAAAATTGTTATATTTCGATTGCTTCCTAACCACTTAAACCCCTTAGTTTCTAACCTTGCATCTTCTTCCATTCCTGACAATCCTCTGAGGCACCTGAAAAGAAGATGGATAAAATGTCATTCGAGTATTACCAACGGGTAGTTGCTCTACACACCCGTAAAACTCCATTTTAACTAAGATCAAATTTACTGAATGTATTATGTAATATACAGTTGTAAATTTCAATAAAGATATTAAAAAAAAAAAAATATTTTAGGTGCGAATACGAAAATCAACTTTATTTCTCCATAAAAAAATATTTTGTCCTTTTCTAGGTTTGTCGGTCTAAATTATTTTAATACTGTGCTGATATTATGGCAATGTGTTGTAATAATATACCAATCTATTTGTTTTTAAGATGTAGGATAAGAAAACAATATAATCAATTTTATTAATTGAGTTTAAATATATTCAAAATCACAAAAACCAAAAATCGCTTCTTGCACAGTAAAAAACTTCTTTACATAAAAGCTAGTCAGATTCGTTTTTAGTATCCTCAAAAACCCTTAAATATGAATTTTTTTAAAATACAAAAAATAATTTACCTGGCTCACTTTGCAACGTCAGTCGCAAGAAAATTATGTGGTATGGAAAGACTATTGAAACAATTCTGATGGATTCAGCGAACTTGTCAAATCTTTCTTTATAGACTGTCATAACGGCAGACTTCAGCAGTTAAATAGATGTATGGATTATACATCATTGACAAATTAAAATTAATTAATACTATTCTAATACACTAGACTCCAAATACAAACCCAGAATTATAAATGTTTATTCATATGAAAATCCATAAAATACAAAAATATATTTTAACTGGCCCATTTCGCAAAGTTAGTCGGTCTGAATTGTGTCAGTTATCTATCAATATCACACAAGTTTCTGTCGACTGTCGTTGCAAAGTGGGCCATGTAAAATATTATTTGTATTTTATGAAAATTCTTATTAATAAACATTCATATTTATGGCATTGTATTTTTGATTTTTAGAATTGAAATAATTAATTTTAATTTATCAATGATTCATAATCCATTCATCTATTCATGTGCTGATATCTATCAAAGATATTAAACTTATTTCCTCTACCTTTTTACGCAATTTAATTTACTTACCCAAAATTCAAAAATTTTATTCCCAAGCTATTGCCATAAGTAGTGTTATGCGATAAAATTAAAATTGTCATAATAAAGATAATTTTCTTGGGGAAAATTACCATATTGGCTTTCCCCTCTCCCATAGTATGAAGACTATCAAAACTCTTTAGTTTTGAGCGCCCAAATGTACGAAAAATATTTTACGCGTGTCCGAGGATTCTTGCCAATGCGCCCTAGGAGTCTAGAAAAAATATTTTACATAGTTTTGGATTTTTTTATATTATCGAATAGCGTCTTTGTTTGCATTTATCCACTTTTGCGCCAATTTATGTAATATTAAAAATTATTTAAAATTAAATAAAAAGAAAATTAATAGTTTTCTGTTATTATCATATCTAAAGTATAGTTTTGAAGATGACAAGGTCAAATAAAAAGAGCAAATATTAAAGAAATATGAGAATTTTTATTTTATTTTATATAATATTATGGACTCTTAATCTCAGGGCAGGTTTTTAGGCAATTGGAATATACATTCAACTACTATTGACATTAAATTAAATTATTTATAAGCTACCTTTACAAATCTGCTTAAATTCTATTTTGAGTAACACTAATTAATTACTCTACGTCTTCGTTCTTAACAAACAAACACTCACTAACTGTAACGAAAACATTTTGTCTTCTTTCCCAAAATGCTTCTTCACAAAATCTCTTCACCGCTCTCAGGAGTCGTTCTCTCACTAGGCAATCCAAAACAAAGAGTCCCTTATTCTTCTTGGGTGACTCTTCGATGTCTTCCCTTTTCTAGATGTCTTCCACTGCGAGTAGCTAATGAATCTTCCGGACATTCTGCTTCTAGGCAATGTTATCCATCTCCCGCCTAATCAAAAACTAAGTTTTCTTCCTTCCCCTTCTTTTGTTGTTAATTCTCAACATCGATTGTAGCACTACGGTTTTGACTTTATTCCTATGATTTCCTTTATGAATAATTTTCTTTAATACTTATTCTTAAATTTTTTCTTAAATGTATTGTAATTTCAATTATGATGGAAAGTTACAATAAAGTTTTTAAAATATTCAAATCTGCTCAACATGCCCGCGATTCAACGGATTTTTGGAAGGACACGGGCTATCTTGGCTTTGTTTTGAATAACGTATTTATTGTAGACGATGAAAATTGGTTAGCTTGCTTTTTGGTTCAAAAAAACAAATGAACAATATTTAAATGATATATAAAATAAAAACATATTAAAAACCCTTTATACATAAAAAATAACCATTTACTCAAAAAAGAGGATATTGCATTTTTGGAATTAAACTTAAGATATTTACCAACGGTAATGAACACACAACAGTAGGGAACAATGGAAAGACCCAACCATTTCATCATCAAATCATTATTTTAGATTATAATTAATTTTTTTTTTGTATATTTTTTCAGTAAACAATGTTGGAATTGCCAGAAAAACTCCAGCGGAATACTGCACAGTTGATGAAGAATTCATTTGGAACGAACTTGATGTTAACTGTGGTTCTGTATCAATGATGACGAGAATCGTATTGCCCCAAATGAAGCCAAAAAGGAAAGGCATTATCGTAAACATAAGTTCACTTTCAATAATTTTTGGTTCACCTACTATGGGAATATACGCATCCACCAAGGTGATCTTGATTTGAAACTCCTTTTTCTTCCATACAAAAAAAGCATTAAATCTAAAAGATATTCATATGGTTTGCAAAAAAAAGAAACTCTGCTTTTCAACGGTTATTATTTACGTTGGATTTGGATAATGTGAGACGTTATGGATTTATTTCGTTAACAAGGGACATTGGCAGAAAAAAAATATCCTTCAAAAGTCAAGCTCAAAAATTTATAATTTTTGATTTGTATGGAAATTCGTATTTAAGTGTTTCAAAAGACTAAGAACGAATCTAACTTTATTTTTAGTACACTAATACAATAAACAATCTTTTGTTAATATTCTACACAAATAAACAAATTGACTGGTATATAATTACCATTAAATGTATGTAGAGCAAAGTCGGCATACAATAATAAAAACAATTTCTAAAATTATAAAAAATCTTTTTTTTTTTTAGCTCCAAGGGCGTATTGGTCCTCGAACACGTGTCCAATATTTTTCGACATAGTATCACAAAAAAACAAAAAACGTTTCATTAAGATCGGTGGAACACTATTCCCACATACAAATCTATTACTGTTACTGAAAGCCGTACAAAGTATATCATCAATTTCCTTGATAGCAGTTAACGGACGATAAGAAAACATTACAAAAATAATTTTATGGCCTCAGATAAAACTGGTGCCATGCTCTTAATCATTTAATAATTAAATAAGTAAAATATCATTAAATTCTGCGTAAAATGAGCACCGTAAGTTATTAATGGAATGTATAAAAAAAAAAAAATGACCGTTTTTCAAACAAATAATTGAATTTGTATTTCATTGATATAAAATACAATTAATACTAAAAGTATAGTCTATTGTTATCTACCGGCATTAGCCATCTGCCAGCCAATTCCTCGATCCAACCTAATTATTATTTTATGGCTGTAATTTGACTTATGTTATGTTCTTTACTTTGCATTTTTTCCACTAAAGTCCACCGTTAAAATATATTCAGGGGAAAAACAAGGAAAAGACCTATAATTTCGTAAATCGTTAGTATATTAAACTAATTAGGTACTTATTAACCGTTTTAGGACAGCCGGAAATGCATTTTCATGTTACGTATGGATTCATATATATAATACTACACTTCAGTTTTTGGTAAGATTAAAAAAAAATTAAAATGCAGTTTCGTCGTTAACGATTTACAATATACTGGTTAACCGAATTGTCGTTATGGTTCTGCTGATTCCAAACAGAATTTATAGGATTGTGACAGTTGCAAAGAATAGTATCATGCTTGGTTTAGCATAGTTAGGAAATTGATAAGGTTATAAACAATTAACTAATGAACAGATTTACTTCAGATTTTAGAAATCGTTTTAAAAACGAATATATTGTCCAAAAGTTATTTAAATGTGTGACATGTGCATACAATATATTCCATTTGCAGATCTCTTAGAATATAGAACTACGGTAAAATCTTGATCGAAATTTAAATATGATACAACTTTGAAATAATATTAATTTTCCAATAAAAGACTTCAAGATCAAATAGATTATTGTATATGTAGAAGACAACAATTTAAAAAAAAAAAAAAACACCTTCTCTTCTAGAGTGGGTCATCATCCTTCTGGATCCGCTAGTGCCTCCAGCTATTCCACGTTTTCTTCACCAAAATTTCCTCAGCCTCGATTTCCTTCTCCACATTAAAGTATATAGCCCTTCTCAGGTATCATTTAATCTCACTTATAAATACTCTAGTTTTAAATACGTTTCTTAATTTAATAGTTTGATAATTACATGTAATTGCAACAATAATCTATCTTCCAACTGTTTCCATACACAGTCTACAAGATATGACTTCATACATCCACTATCCATTTTACTCTAATATCTTATTGGTCTTTCAATTTACTAGGCACGCTCCGACCTCATATGCACATCATGACTTCTTTATTGAAGATTCTCCCAAAAAATTATCGTTTTCCGTTCAAACGTTTTACAACATTCCTACTCTTATGGTCACTTCTAAGTAAATTTCATTTCGAGATCTTGATTTCTTCACCTTCTAAAATATTAATTTTAGCTGTTTTCTACCCCTCGTTATAAGGGACGGCCGTGCGGGTTGTGGCGCAGGTCCCAGTGCTCTCGGTTCGGAACGTTTTGGGTTCGATTCCTACTTGGGGCAGTTAAACATTCATTTTTCGGCGGTCCCGAAGTATGAAGCTTGACACTCCCACCTTGGTTAGTACGCGGCCGCAACCTAGGTAGCCGTCAGGGGTTGGCAAAAAGGACCACTAGGCCCACTTGCCGGACTTGTTCCCCCCACCAAATCCCCCAGTACCAGTACCCCTCGTTATAACGAGAGTTATAATGTAGCTGTTAAGTCAATCGGCCAAACGGGAATACGAAGGGTGGGCCAGGATAAATATTGAAAATACTGGAATTAATTTTGGCATTATCACCTCATGGTTTAAAAAGTTCTGACTAAAATCAAATACTGAAGTGATACCGAATTTCATTTTAAAAAAACAATAAATTGGTTAAGGGACACCATTCCTTTTAAATCAGTAGCTATTTTAAACAAAAGTAAGTGAGTGATATTTCCTCTACTCAATTTAATTGATAGTGAAAAATAAACAAAAAAAAACTCTGGAAAAAAAGTATAATTTTCCTGCAAAAAGATACACATACGTTATCAAATCAGCAGTTATGTAATTAATGGCCAAAATAACTTGTTTTAAGTATAATAAGTAATAAACAAATAATAATAATTAATCCTCGGAATAAATTTCGTCTATAATGACAAGAATGATCTTCGGTTAAAGTACTCCCCCCCCCCCAAGTTGGTACATAAGGGCTTCATTTGTGATATTTCATTTGAATATTTGTGTATGGTACCAAATTGTGAGTTGTTTTTTAATTTTAATAATTTTCTATGATATCTATATTGTTTCAACTATAAGAACCTTAGATAAAATACTTTATTGTCACTTTACACTATTTTCATCCTTTTTTCTCTCAACTTTTATTCTTTAAAAATTCTCCAATATTTTGGCCCTCAGGCCATTCTCAAGGATACAACCTTTAATATTGATGTCATTGTTTTTTAAAATCTCAAATTGCAGGCTAATTTCCCTTGTCCCATATAACTTTTTTTTTATTTATATCCTAGATTTAAAAAACTTTTTTACAAACTTCCTTCTTTCACTTATATTTATATCTTAAAAACAGAACCTACCTTCAAAAGGTTAGGACTCTCTTGAGAATGGTCTGAGGGCCAAAACGTTGGAGAATTTTTAAAGAATAAAAGTTGAGAGAAAATAGGATCAAAATTGTGTAAATTGATAATAAAATAAACCACTCTCAAACAATCATATAAAAAATTAATGAAAATACTTTATGTTAATTATATATTTATTTTTCAGTGCTTCGTAAATATGTTTTCAAGTTCTGTCCAAAAAGAAATGGAAAGATACAATATAAAGGTTAAATGCCTGACTCCAGGCTTTGTAGAAACGAGCATGACAAAAATATCGAAGCCATTTTTTGAGAGATTCCCAACCATTGCAAAAATATTTTTCCCTGATTCCAAATCTTACGTTAAAAGCGCAGTTGATTCATTAAATGAAGACGACCTTTTCGCAACAGGATATTGGAGCCACACTTTGATGGTAAGTCCTCAGTAGTATATATATTTTTTTTTTAATATTTACTTATTGCTATTTACAACTGTACATTATAATACATTTAGTAAATGTGATCTAAGTTAAATTGGAGTGTTACAGGCGTGTAGAGAAACTACCCATTGGTAGCACTCTAATGACATTTTACATTAGCTGGTCTTGTGACCATCTTCTTTTCAGGCGCCTCGGAGGATTGTCAGGAATGGAAGAGGATGCAAGATTACAAACTAGGGGGCATGAGTGGTTAGAGAGTTTATAATGGAAGGAGTGATATCTGGTTCGGGCTAGATCGGTTACATAGGGAACATTAAGGTCTTTATGTATGATTTTATTTGTATCAAAGTAAGGAGCATTGAGGATTTTACGAAGGATTTTGGATTGTAAGGATTGAATACGAGAGGAATTCGAAGGTTTAGTGGATCCCCAAAGCTCAACTCCATATGCCCAGATTGGCCTTATTACAGTCATGTAGATCAGTCTTTTGTAATGTGTTGGAAGTTTAGACCGTTTGTCTAGTAAGTGCTGTAATAGTCGAAATAGACGTGCAGTTTCCTGTCTTTTCAGTCTGGTGTCAGGATTCCAGGTTAATCGTTTGTCCAAATGTAGTCCAAGGTAGCGGATCTGTTCGACAGGGGTAAGAGTAACATCATTAAATGAAACTGTAGGGCAGTCAGTAGCTTTACGACGAAGGGTAAAGGTGATTTGATGGGATTTGTTGGAATTTATCTTAATCCTCCAATTACAACACCAATCTTCGAGGGCTGTGATATGGGATTGGAGATTTTGGGATACAATTAATGGGTTATTATTAACAGTGAGCACACATGTGTCATCGGCATACGTGGTGAGGATAGTGTCAGGATTGGTTGGAATGTCAGCTGTATAGACGGTGTAGAGGATGGGACCAAGGATACTACCTTGAGGAAGTATATTTTTCATACTTATACATTGTATTATTTTTCGTATAGTCATTTTCATTTTTGCATTTTTTTCCCTTGATTTATCTTTTCGTTTTCTCAATACGGAAACCCTGCACGACTTTTATTTCTTTAATTTAAATTTTAAAAATTTGTTGTGGAGTGGTCATCAACAACTTTCAACAGCATCCTACTTTGAGTTTAAAATATTCCGTACTTCCTCTTAATATTTTCCGACTTATATATTTATTAACAGTTACTGTATCCACTTCCCTTTATAAAATTTCTATTATGGACGTCCCTACAATTATTTTGGAGGAGGTACTGAATCTAAAATTTTCCAACAATGTTGACATGATTTCCCAACTTGCCAAGGAAAATTCCTCTACAAATCCATTAATATGAACGTAATTTGTGAATTTGAGATCTGTTTTGATTTTTCTATTTTTAATTATCATACTGACGAATATTATAATATTTACAGAAACAAATGTTTATATGGATGCCTTTGAAGCTGAGAGTTCACTCAACGTATCTGTTTATAAAGATCCTGGGTCACTATTCCAAAAAGAAGAATTGTCAATGAAACAAAAATATGTGTGTAAATAAATATATTGGTGTTGATCGCTTTTTTTTTTTTTTCTTGTCTGTTAATGACGTATATATTTTAAGGATCTTGAGGTTTAGTAAATAAAAAGGACATAATGTAGTTATTTATTATTTGTTGAACCTCAAAATCTTAATATATATATATACTATAAGATTGTTCAAAAAATAAAATTTAATATATCTATAAGTTATATTTTACTGAAGTGAAACCAAAAAGTATAGGAGAGAGAGGAGTGTGAAATGAAAACGAAGTACTATCAAAGACTGATCTATTTTTTTTTTTTTTTTTTTTCCGAACCCTCTAAAACAGAAATAAAAGTGAATTAATAAGTGCATTACTGTGAAAAAAGAAAAGTAATTCGTGATGTATCTTACCTTTTACTACCTTTGGTATTTTAAGGTTACCTGTTATGTTTAATATCACATATGAGCTATCCATTCAAAGGAGCTATTTTAAGTCCGGAGGTGAGGGGCCTCCTCTAAATCTGATGATCTCCTGAAAACTAATCGATTTGCGGAGCCTATCCGCCTATGTATATACAATCGGTCAGCTGTTCTCGATCAGCTGATAT
>NW_027106234.1:1055951-1070588 GCF_000696795.3 Halyomorpha halys | reverse complement strand
ATATATAGTACCTAGGTACCTAGGTTAGTACCTAGGTTGGGTGATATTGTGTAGATAAATAACCTGTTGATTGTAGATCCCGTGGACCTCAAATCGGGCTATCACCAAATAGAAATGCACCCAGGGATCAGCAAAAAACGACATTCACCTTTGAAAGGGGGTATTGCAGGAATGCCGTTTGGGTTAAAAAAAGTCCCTTTAACGTTCAAGCGAAATGCAAACCAAGATCGAAGTGTCATTGTCATAAGACCAGATATCTAACTAACAAAACGTATTACACCAAATTGATTAACAAACTAAAAGTAGAAATTAGAAAATTCAAAATTTACTTGACTTTACATGAATTCTTACAGCTACTGACAAATCATTATAGAGGACGATTTAAAAATTGCTCAATTTTACAGACTTTTTTTTTATTTAAGTATTTTGAACATTAGGGCCATTTACGCTGGATTAACAAAGTTAGTATATTAAAATTGACATTTAAAGTTGGAATTAAAAGTTACAATTAAGAAGTGAGAAAGTTACAAATTTACAGTTATAATTACAAATTTACTATTACAAATGCTGCTTCCACTCTATTATTATTGGGTGTGTTGGAAAAAAAAATATATATATAATAAGATTTTACAGAAAAATTGATTTCATATTTGAACTTTCTTGTTAACTCCTATCCCGGAAAGGGTCCTGATTGATTGCTAGGATTATATTGAAATGGGAAACTATTACAATATGAGAACCTGCGGTAACATTTGATTAAATTTTATTGTAGAAGTTGGAATGATTTAAAAATTCAAAAAAGTCTATCTATGGTATGTTTTTTTATCCTGCCTTTTTTTATGGATTGGAGATCATCTGGTATATCATAAAGATTTGAGGGAGTTATATGCTCGGCATTCAGTCAAAATGTGTTTAACTGTAAGTTCTGTTCCGCAAGTTTGGAGGATCGCGGACTACCTTATGACTATCCATGGGTCAGGCACGTATGACCTATTCGAAGGCGAGTCAAAATCATCGAAAAAGACTGAAATAACGTTTCTGTTGGCAGACTGTAATGAGTAATATATGTTTTGGTTTAGTGGGTTAGTTGAAAAAATATTTCTTAAGCTAAGTAGGACAGACAAAGAGTCTATACAAATGACCAGTTTTTGTTTTGTAGGGTGAAAAGCATTTAAGCTTTTGTTGATTGCAACCATTTCACCTGTATAGCTACTAAATATCTGTGATAAAGAGAATAGGTATTGGTGATCATTGCATACAATCGAGGCTCCAACACCTAAGTAATTTTGGAGCCGTCAGTATAAATGAAGTCTGCGTCACCTAATTTGTCTTGCAGTCTAAGAAACTCGTATTTATATCGATATAGCGTGGTGTTTTTAGGTAGTCTTGAAAGGGAAAGACAAAATTTAGGGGAGGGAAGTCCCCAAGGATAAGATGATAGAATCACAGTATCTTACACAGTAGGTATTTCTAGGTTTAAACTGAGCAGTAAAGTGGAAACTCTGACCATAAACGGTATTCTCTTTGTTAGGTCGAATTGCTGCTGGCTTACATTCGGTCTATTTGGAAACAACTCATTCATAGGATGATTTTAACAAAGTAAATGAGATCAAGTTGTTGTCTGCGTAGGTCAAGCAGAGGTTCGCCAGCATCGACATATAGACTATTGATAGGGCTGGAGCGGAAGGCCCCCGTAGCTATTCTGAATCCCACATTTTGTACAGAGTAAAGCATTTTAAGGGTGGTAGCCGATGATGAGTTGTAAGCATTACAACCGTGATCCAACTTTGATTTCACTAGCGTTCTGTATAGGGTCAGTATACTTGTTCGATCCGCGTCCCAGCTGGTGTTACCAACCATTTTCAAAAGATTAAGGGAGCCGAGACAACTTGCTTTCAATTGCTTTATATGTGGGATCCAAGTGAGCGTTCTATCGAAAATCAATCCAAGGTACTTCACAGCGTGAGTGAAAGTAACTGATAAATTTTTAATGGTCAGTGATGGCATTAAATTCGGTTGTCTTTTGCAAAAAAGAATAGCAACTGTTTTATTTATTGAAATTTAAAAGCCGTAATCAGAAAGCCATTCACTGACATTGCTTAGAGCGGTTTGAATATCTTCTTGTAAGGATACTACGTTTTTATCCTCTGTATAAATATCAAGATCGTCTTCGTAAAGCATGCTTTTAACAGGCAACCCAAACTCATTAAAACAAATAAAGAAATGGGTCGTGCTCAAAACACAACCCTAAGGCACTCCATTTTCCTGTTAGAATTCATTCAATAGGACGTTACCAATTCTGACTGTAAAACTTCTGTTAAGTAAAAAATTATTTATGAAGGCAAGAATATGACGATTAATACCGATACTTACTAGAGTTTCAATTATAAATCTTCTCCAGGTCCTATCAAAAGCATTTTCTATATCAAGAAATACTGCTAATACTTTTCTCTTATTATCAAAGGCTTCTAGGATATCGGACTGTAACCGAACTAAGTTGTCTCTAGTACTCCTCCCTTTTTTGAACCCACTCAGCCATGCTGGCAGTAAACTTTTAGCTTCCAAGTACCATGTCAGTCTATTAGAAATAAGTTTTTTCATCAATTTACAGATAGATGAGGTTAGGGTGATCGGTCTATATCTATTAACATTTATGGGGTCTTTGTCTTTTTCCAGAATAGGAATCGTGATCGCTTCCTTCCATGCATTCGGAAAACCATTAGACCTGGCACAGAGATAAGTTTAATATATTGGATTGTTTATAATATTTAAATTACAATTTAATGAAAGACTCGACTAATTTACCCCTTTCATCCAAGTGGTCACTACCCCAAATTAAACTATGAGAATTATAATCCCGTGAATTACTGGCGGGGGCAATGAATGTAACAAGTCCTTCAGTCGTTGAACTGTGAATAATCGGCCAGGAGGAAGACATAGAGAGCATAATGTGAACGGGCGAGGTTGTCATAAATTTCTTACTGCTACTGCTTTCAAATTAGAGGTAATATGTATGTAAGTCATTAAAGGGGATATTCTATTCCCCTAAAATACACAACCTACCACAAGCAATGCGATCATTTGTATAATCTTTCCTCCTAATAGCATATCCCCGAAGTTCAAACATATCAGTAGGTTTTAAATTTGTTTCTTGTAAGCAGGCTACAGAGCAATTATAGCAATTCAGCAAGTACTTTAATTCATTTCTACGATAAAATAAATCATTTAAGTTTCATTGCATTAAATTCATTTTAAACACTACCTATACAGCCTGCCGAAGAAAAGGAGCCGAAACAGCTTGTTACATCGTCAGATGAGTATAATAAGGAATAAATTATGAGAAAACTGTTTGAAGTTCGTGTACAATCGGGATTGGAGAAAAGGTAATACAAAATATTAATACATACCCTTCAACTCGTCTGTTCCACCACTCCATGGAAGATTAGACGATCCCACAAAGTAGTTGTTTCAAGTATCTTGGAGTGACAGTATACATTTTTGTTACAGTACAGATAAATATTGAAAATAAAAACACCAATGAGGAAAAGATAATTGGATAAGATAAGTCTTATAAAAGTATTATGGAAAAAATAACTTTCTCTCCTGGTAGAAATAAGTTAACACTCCTTCCTCTTAGGGACAACTTTTATTCGAAACAGTCATGGACAATGACCAAAGCATCGGGAAATAAAGAATAGGCTCGGAAGATAGATTTCTGGAAAAGAAGTTGTAGCATATCCAGGCTGCAAAAGGTTCCAAATAAAGAAATAAGAACGTCATCGTACTTATCATCCTATTAACTATCCAAATTAATATATGAAATAATGAATTATATATCCTGAATGAGATAAAAAATTTAAAAAAAAGTTGATGTGGAACGATCATTTCATGCATATCGAAGAGACGTGTGAATTCTTAAGGAGTTCCTAAAAAAGAGTCTTAGGTGGGGAAGACCTCGGAAAATTTGGATCGAGGAAGTTAGGGAAGATATAGTGTATAGAGGTCTGACAGAAGATGAATGCCAAGAAAAAGATCATCGGAGAACAGAAATACCTAGTATTTAGTTTCGGAATGTGACTTCTTACAAGACCCAATAATAATATTAACAAAAAAAAAAAATCTATTATGGTTCATGAAAACCTCACCTTTCTAAGAATGTTCGAAATGCTTACCTTTCTAGTTAAAAGTTAACTTTGGAAACGACAACAAGAATAATGGAAAAGAGTTGACTAGGGTTCGCAAGCCTATGGGTCCTCCTCTTCTATTATTTAATTGAAATCGTGCCTAGGGGAGAGCCAATACCCCATCTTGTGGTGTAATGGTTAATGGAAGCCGCTATTTATTCTACATAAATTTTCCTTACTGGTATCAGACACTTAGCATATTCCTCCTGATATAGGATTTATTTGAATTAAAGTCGCTTTAATTGTATAGTATAAGTTTTTTTTTTCATATTCACAAAATGAGTAATATCGCCATAAGTCTGTGGTTAGTAAAATTGTTGCTCCTTCGCTTTAACATCAGAAAAAAGAGAGAGCTTGAGGGAGAAAGAAAGAAAATATATCGATAGTCAAACTGTCAACAGCTGTTGTAGTAAACAATGTTTTCTCTTACCTAACCTTTATCATTACTCCATGACATTAATTCGTTTGTTGTCAAAATGAATTTTAGTGAGTTACGTTGTTAGTTATCTTCACATCTTTAAACGTGATCCTATAGAGTAATTTTACAGATGTATTTATTTACATCATTAGTATAATTACCCCATTGCTATGGGTCTTGGTAAATTAGAACATTTATATGGCACAAGTCCTTTGCCTTTTACCAATACTCTTAATTCATCTGAACATGTAGCCACAAAAGATGTCTCTCTATGTAAATTAATATTATATGTTGATGTCCCAAACTTGCCGTAAGTGTATATATTTTTCTATATCTCTGTCAATTGTTTGATGTTATTTATCTATGACTTCTATTACTTTGAAAATAATATTGCTTTAATGATGAAAGTACACTGTTTATTACTATTTTATCTTTTACTATAACCGTTATTTCCTTTTATTTAATCCTGGTGTTTATATTGCTGAGTCTTTACTTTTGTCTATTATTACTACACTGGTGGTAATTACAATATGTATTAAGTTGGGTTAGTTACCATAATTATTGTGGGATTGATAATTAGATTTAAATTTCTACTTTCATGTTGAGGTGTTGACCTAGAAATGTGGTGTTTCGAAAAAAAATTATAACTTACATAAATAAATAAATGATTAATGTAATTGTAGTCATAATGAAATAAATTCATTTGAAACATCTATATCTTTTGTTTGTTTTATGATTTATATGTCACAAGATTGATTCTTTCTTGCTATTCATTTGATTTTCTTCATTTTTAATTTTTATTTGAAATATCCATTTTGAAGGCAATTAAAATCCTGAGTTATTTATTTTTTTATTTTCTTGCTGATTAAACATTACATTGGCTAAGAATGTCACTACTTTTTACAGTTTTGTATAATCCTTTCAAGTTTCTTTAAATTTGAATAGTTATTACTATAATTAATTTTTTCCTAGTTTTTCTTAACTTTACCCTTATCGATTGCATTATTCAGTGTGAAACATATCTTATTTGTAATGTTAATTTAAAAGATTAAAATATACCAATATGAAATTTTGAACATTGTGTTTAGTTATGGTTTTGATTACTGTTTTCTTAGCAACCAACCAGATAGTATCAATCACCAGAATGCAATGCATATAATTCGTATCAGAGCTGGGCAACTATGAAACTAATAGCTAAAATGGCTATGGATACGATATTTATTTATCAATGGTTCATTCATGAATCAAAGTTTTATCCTTGGCAATTTTAGCTATTAGTTTTAGCTATCGCTAATTTTTGCCCATCTCTGATTCATATTAAATTGAAACTTTTCATCATTTTTTGAAATTAATTGACTTGTTTCAAATGATTAATTTCTTGCTCATTTTACCCTTTTTAATGATTTTGATTTATTTGTAAATTATCTTTTACATAATAAATTTGTTTATTTATAAATTTTTCATTAATTTTTTTGTCCATTCTGGTCTCATTGATAAGTACAATATGTTTGCTTATTCGCATTAATCCTTATTGTACCTCGAATTTCTTTCAATGTTTAAGTGAATTTTTAAATTAGCATTTATATTCAATTAGTTTTCCTACATTTTTTTCATCTCACTACGCTCTTTTTTTTTATTACCTATTTCATTTTATTTTTATTTTCAGAATTCAAGTTTGGGACTTAGTGATGCTTGTTCCTAATGCCTTATTTCTAATATTTATTTTATTAAGATTTAATAGAGCTCGTCTAAAATTAAGAGCTACATCAAGTCCAATTTTTATGGCTTTTTACGTCCTTGTAAGTATTATTAATTCAAATTATTAAATTTATTTCTATGCATTTACGTGACATTCCAATTAAAAATCCTTGATTATAAAATATTGCTCTGTTTTTATTATCATTATTTTAAATAGTAGTTTTAATTTTAGTTTATCTACATCCCATGATTCTTGATTTTGTGTTGTCATTATCTTTGTACTTTAGTATGTACTCGGCAAAATGTATTGTGTAGTCAAATCTACTTGGTCACTTCATTCGTCTACTAGAAGCTGGAGTGCATACAGTGCTCTAATTTAACTGCCTCACAATGTTTTTTTTCAATGTTTTACATTTATTTTTAGTTGTTTATATATTGATTCCCTCGTGATAACATAGTCACTTTCAGAGAGCCTCAGTCGGGAGTACCACTTACACTATGGTTGGCTTTATACTACATTTAGTCATAGATCTCTCTGAACTAAAATGCTCATTATCCAGAGGTAAACAGATCCCTTGTTCGGGGTTCCTGGCTGGAACACAGGGAACTGCTCCTAGGAATTTATGGCACAAGTTAAAAATTAGACATTTTGGCATATGGATGTGGAACGTAGCAAGTCTGAGTTAACCAGATGTGTTAAAATCAGTCAGGATACCGTTTAGATATTGTGGCTCTGCAAGAGGCCTGCCAGCCTGGGGAGGTATCATTTATGGAAGTTTATCTGGTGTGAAGGGAATGGTAATTGTTTCGGTACTAGTTTTTTGATCAGGTATGGATTATTGTCCACATTGAAGAACGTTCAGTTTTTTATTGATGGAATATCAGTGGCCATATTTAATGGGTGTTGGCTTAAAATTGTTTTGATAATTATACATTCTGCAACCGACGACAGTGATGTGGTTCAGTGTGAATTTTTTTATGAACTAGAGAGGGTTTTCAATGAACTGCTATGAAACCACTTGAAAATGATATCATGAGACATGAATGCAAAGATGGAATGGAAACAAGTTTATTATATAATGAATGATAAAGGTTTCCATGAGATTATTCTAATTAACTTAGCCTTCTCGAAAACCTTATCACCAAAAGTTCACCATTTAAACATGAGGATATTCATAAGTATATGTGGACGTCGCCAGATTCACAAACCTCCAATCAAATTAATCATGTCTTGGAACAACATAGGTGGAAAAATAGTGTAACTAACATGAGATTTAATCATGTCACAGAATATAATTAAGATTATTAACTAGTTTTCTGTGGGCACTTTGACAAAAACTACATATAAAAAGAAAACAGACAAGAAAACAAAACAAAATTTTGTAAGGTATCGATACGCACTAGAAAATTTTGCATGGCTCATAAATCAAGTGTTGTGCAAGCACAAGAGAAGAAAAATTAATTTTTTAAGCTAAAAAAAAAATTAATTTTTAAAGAGGTTTATGTATTTGAAGTATATATTGATTGGATGAAATGAAAATAAAAAGAAACTTAAGGCGAGGCTAAAGGGAGGAAATTCTTGTTATCTTTTGCTTGCAAAATGGCAACCCCATGCCTTCTGTCCAGAAACCTGAAGTTAGAATTTACTAAGAATAGAATAACGATTATCCTTCCTACAGTTCTTTACGGATCCCAAACATGGCCGATTAGATTACGACAAGAACACCACCTAAAGGTTTTTGAAAATAAAGTATTTTGTGTAATATTTGGACTATAGAATTAAAACCAGGGAATTTAGATTGTGAAACAACACCGAATTGTGTGAACTGTACCTGGTAAATATAAATGAAGAGATAGCATTTTGGTGAATAAAGTAGGTGTATAAATTTGGTGGGATTAGTAAACTGTAAATAAGCTCTGAACTAATCGGTGAACATCTAAGTGATAAACCAAAATGTAAGTGGAAGGATAGTATTTATATTGATCTTCTGGATTTTAGGGTTTGTAAGGTGGTCAGCAGGGTTTTTCTGCAACAACCTATTTGGGGAGGGGCCAAAATCTAAAATTTCCCAACATTAGATGGACTTCCCAGCTCACATGAGGTCTGAAGTTATCCTTTTACCAAACATTTTTGGAAAACTGACCTCTCTAGATAGTATTTATAAGAAATTTAGATTTTGGGAGATTCTCTTACCTTGGATAATTTTTTTAAAAGTTTCATTTAATCTAATTAATTAGATCAGTTTTAGTGAATCTTCTTACTATTCTGGCTTCTGAAATAAGCAATAAAAAACAAAATACTAAATTCAATTGAATTAATTTACAATTTTATCGAAATTAATTACCTCAACCTTTTATTTTGTCAAAAGGCACCAGGGACTTGTGACCAAGGCAGAATGTGTATTTCACAGTGGGTTGAAAAAGGTTCAATTCCAATAATAACAAAAAGAAAACATTTACATTTACATAAGTTAATTATCAGCAAACAAATAATTGATTCAGTCATCAATAGTATAAACCATAAAAACGAGAAACTTTGAAGTAAATATTCTCATTTTAAATCATAACTTAAAAAGACAATAAAACAGCTGTACAACCCTGCTAAGTATAAAAAATAACAAACATTTTCATAAAGATACCTAAACAATTATAAAAAAGGAACTGAAAAAAATTAAAGTATGGATAAAAAAAATCAAAATAGAAGTAATCATTTTGGGAACACAAACTTGATCAGTATTAAAAAATATTTTAGCCTAAATGAAGTACAGAAGATATTCTGCAGCCAACATTAGGTTGTGGTAAAACTCTGAAATTATCATTTATTCTCGCCTTGTAACACTTCCTCGGCCTTTGGTCATACAAATTATTTGTCTTTGTTTCTTAAAAACTTAACTATAGCAGTATTCTCATGAACTTTTGTTTTCCACCACATTGATTAAGTAAAACTAACAACAATCTGTTATTGAAAACTAATTATTAATTGATATTTATAAATTCAAAAACTAAATTTATCATACTTATAAATTTAAAGATTAAATTTATCAATCTCCCTAAGTTATCCCGTGTAAATAGTAAATTGTAAAATACATTAAAAATGTAAAGATTTTATAAATTTGTTATTGTTAGAGAAAAAATAAATGTCTTGATGTCTAAGGTACATTGCATTAAAAACTTCAAGGTACGATTTCATAACCACTTATGATAGTTTCATGGTGGATCATTTACTGTTACCAGGAGACAGAAATCATTGTTACTAGTCGTAAACAATTGATAACAACATGGATTGAACTTTTCAGTTTGAAGAAAAACACTTATCATTGTCAAGAGCTGATGAAAATGAAGACTTATGAAACTGCATCAGACACCTCTATAAAATACAGTGATTGATAACCTGAAAACTATGACCGATAAAGACGGGGAATGAACGGAACAGTGTTTTCTATCACTGAGTTAATACGTAATAACACAATGAAATTTCCATCTCACCCTCAAACTTTAGGAAGGGGAACTGTCCTAGGTACATTACTGTCCAAGGTAAGGAAATCTCCCCTATAATAACCTCTTTGAATAATGTTTTACCATTATGTTGGCTGTTAGGTTCTCAAATCTCTCGGCTTTTTGGGTTTTCAATTTGGGATGACACCCCACCCCATTCTGCCCCCTTAATGATGTCCCTGGTGATCGATGGACAGTGGTGTGTTTACAAAGATTGATGGTATCGCCATCAGACCTTCAGGTTTGCTAAGATTGTTGTTATTAGTATTGATTGAAAGCCTTAAAAAACCTTGTTGGGCTTTGGGAGAAATGTATTTAATTAAAAATAATATCGTTAATGTTTTCTCTTTCATTTTCTTCATAATGTAGGAACTTCCCTTGTAATATATTCCAACCCCATATATATATATATATATATATATAAAATGTTAGTGATGATACATGTTCAAGTACTTTCTGTTGATTATTTAATACAATATACAATACACAGAATATCAAAGATTAATACATAAATATTTTTATATTCCTAAAAATTGTGGACCATATCTGTATTGGCCTGTTAATATTTTTATAAATGACTATAAATCAGTAGTACTAAAATTTGAAGTGGATGTTGGTTTTTTTTTTGCCCCTGAGGGTTGACTTTTATTCTGTGACAGATTCTTGTTATAAATTTTACTTTCCCACTGTAGAAAACCTATCCCTTCTTTGTTCGATATGAGGACCAATTATAAGCAACAAATTTTAATTAACAGGTTATGAATTGTACCTATAATATTTAATTTTGTCATATGCCTGATATTAAATCAAGGAAAGTCTTACTCTTTTGTTTTTAAAATGTATGATATATTTGATTTTTTTCCTAGGTCGTCATTAATGTTATAATTAGTATAATCAGATGTCTGGTTTCAATGTCTGTGAGTGCAGCTGCTGAAGTTGGAAGCTATGTTGACACAATTCTTTGGGTTTCTGTTAGATTTTTTTTACTGTCTACAGAAATCAGTGTGATTGTGTTTGGACTAGCATTTGGTATGTTTTATATATATATATATCTTTCATTTTAATTCAAATTATTCACTGTATAAGTAGGATTTTTAAATACTCTTAATTTTATTTATAGGTTTATTTAAAAAAAATTTTAATTATCTTTTTTGTGCATATTTTTTTACTAGCTAGTATTTTGACCATCTATATTGGTATCTAGGGACCCTATATCTTTTTTTTCCCTTTTTTAACTCCATAATTTTTTCTAGTGGTATGCATTTATTTAATACCATGATTTTGAATGTAGCAAACGGTGGTAAATATGTTTAGTGTAAGTTCGTCATTTGTATTTGTTATTAATCTTCGGATTCATTAGGTATGAATTTATCTCTTAATATTTCGTTTTTTATTACAGGTCATTTGGATTCTAGAAGTAGCATAAGACATGTTTTGCTGGCCACATCACTTATCTCATTAGCATTTTCAAGCTCACAAGCAGTGCTTGAAGTATTTTACCCAGATGAGCATTTTAAAATCCAGGGTAAAAAAACAAATGTTTTTGGCCATGGAGGAATGTTATTTTGGTTTATTTCATCTATATTTTTCACACTGGTAATATAAAATTAATTAAATATATTTTTTTACATTTCTGTGTATATTAATGTTTAGCTTTAATTCTTTCTTATTCCCCCCCCCCCTTTTCTATTTTTTATTCAATGCAGATTTTATTCTGTATCAGTTTAATTTTCTATTAATTTACATTTTTATGGGTTTATGACATAACATGGGGGGGGGGGGGGACTTTTTCTTAATACATTGATATTTTAAAAATATCTCATTGAAGTGATTCAACAGCCAACTTTCACTTTCGTAAAAAAAATCACGTTGTAAAAGAACCAAAGGAATGATTTATATGGACCTCTACTAAATACACTGATGGAAGCAGCCTTTGTAAATTCTATAAAAATTATAGCATATGCTGAATAATTTTATTGATTGGTCAGTATGGAATTTCTAATAGGTGTAATGCACTATGTTTATGGAAAATGCCATGAAAATGAACTTTCTTTGATTGCTCTATTGTGTTCCCTGCATATAGGTTGAATTATTTTTTTTAAAAATGCTATAAGAAATATATTAAATCACATAATTGATGATTTTGTTTAAATCACTTTGTTAAAATGTCGTAAAATTGGTTTTTATCTAAAATTTAATGGCAAATTTTTTATTATTTATACTAATTTAGCATTAAGTTATTCATTAAAAATGTATATGAGAAATGCAAAACAGTAAGACAAAATATTTAAAAGATGAAATGAGTTGAGATTCAGTCAGTTTAAGTTGATAGATTTGTCATTTTAATTAATTTCTTGTGATGCTCACTTACTTATAATTAATATAAAATTAATCATCATCATGAGAGATAGTTGACCATGGATGACTTATATGACAAGTTGGTTTGGGGGGTTCATTCAAAATATAACACACATAAGTTGAAATAACTTATTTAATCGTGCCAACGTTTTGGCCAGAATTTCTAGCCTTCATTAGGGCTAAGAACAGAACAAGATAACAACCAATGAATACTGAAAATAAATTATAAACAGAATAACATAAAGTAAATAATTGTATAGAATAGAATTAATAAAATTAAAGTGATGAAAGAAATGGAAAATACAATGCATATATAGGTGATTGAATATGTAGGTAAAATTACATAATTAAGGAAATAAAATAAAAATTTGAAGTCATATAATGCAAAGAAATATGAATATTTTAGTTTATTAATAATTTAAAAATTAAAATTATGGAAAGAAAAACTGAGAGAAAGAAAGTATATGTAACACATGAAATAAGTAACCATAATATTAGATAAAGAAGCAAACTAAGAAGTTAAGTTTAACAGAAGAAGTGAATAGAATAAAAAAAAATTGAAAACAACATTAATAATATATGGTGAACATAGCTAATAACGTGGGTAAGGAAAATTAAGAAAAGGAGGGGGAGGGGTAAAATAAAGATAGGAAAAAAAAAGAGAATAAAACATAAAACGAACCTGTTAGCTTGAAATCTTACAGCCAAGTGAAATACGTTATGGAGATGCACTTCCTTATCTTCTCTCAATTTTAGTTTTTCTTTCCATAATTTTAATTTTTAAATTATTAATAAACTAAAATATTCATATTTCTTTGCACTATATAACTTCAAATTTTTATTTTATTTCCTTAATTATGTTATTTTACCTACTTATTCAATCGCCTATATATATATTGTTTTTTCCACTTCTTTCATCACTTTAATTTTATGAATTCTATTCTGTGCAATTATTGACTTTATACGTTATTCTGTTTATAATTTCTTTTTTATTTTCTATATTGATTGGTTGTTATCTCGTTCTGTTCATAGCCCTGATGAAGGCTAGAAATTCTGGTCGAAACGTTGGCATGATTAAATAAGTTATTTCAACTTTTCCTCTAATATAAAATTAATTTATTGGACTTCTGCATAACTTATATTTCAAGTTTAGTCTCCCATTGGTATCAAAATGGTTTGATTGCTGTTTAAAGTTGTTTTTCGCTTGTACTTCTGCTAGCTTAATAAAGGTTGACAAATTTCAACCTACTAATCAAATATAGTTACTGTCATAACCCTACCTTAATGGGTATAAAGTTTTATTAATTATTATTCTCTGAATTTATAATTATGTAACCTGAATCTAGAAGATGGGGTTCTAGTGCCTCTCCATCCAACCCAATGAGCTTCCTCGCTATATATAAGAACGATAATTGAAGGAAGTGAACAAACTTTACAACCTATATACAGTGCACACTGTTGCGCAAGTTTTTATAATCACAAAACTTAGATGAACCCATAAACGTCTGAGACTAAAGGTTTCTAAAAATGTATTAATCTAACCACTTTCTAATTGACAGATTAAGAGGCCTACAGTCTGGTAAATTATTAACGGTTGTCTTTACTCTAACTCTTCTCCCTCTTCTACTTATCATTTTGTTTTGGGTTTTTCTACTTGTCAGACTGTTGGCTACACTTCGTAGCCACTTTTTATTTGTTACACTTTAAAAAGTGTGTTGTAGATAACTTAAGAATAAGGAACTCTATGATATCATCACAAGACTGAAGCACTTTAACGTTGTTTCTAAAGTAAGTTGGGACCCAATGCAGATTGTAGTGCTACAGGCTGGTGATGATTATTATAATCATTTTTAGTCTAAATATTAATCATTATTCATGTTTATTGTATTTTAAGTTGTTTTTTTTTTGTTTTTTTTTACAGTTATATTTATCAATTCTGGTGTTGCCTTGGACGAGAATAAGGGAAAGACTCGCTTTGCCTAGTATGTAAAATATCAATTTCATTTTAATAGTTATTTTTGTAACATTAATAAACAAATATTTGCTAATTTTTTATTAGATTTAATTTTAAAAACTAAGAATTTTTAAACCTTATGATGTTGAATCAAAATATGGAAACTTTTAGGTCTGTTGAATAATATGAAATATTCATATATATATTCATAAACGTGTTTGTAAAATTACATTATGGAGATTTCAGCTGATCTTGTTTCATCTTAATGTTGCAAACATTCTTAATTCGACTCAATTAAATTAATCAAAGTATTAGTTTGTTTAATGCTTCCTATCATCTATCTTTTTACCTTAGTTCAAAAAAGGTATTTTTATTAGTATGATTATCATATACATATCTAATTAAAATGAACGGTTTCTGAAATAATTTCACCTATATTTAGGTAATTATTTATAGGGGATCCAATTTTAATGGGTAAATCTCTCTCTCTCTCTCTCTCTCTCTCTCTCTCTCTCTCTCTCTCTCTCTCT
>NW_027106234.1:1053586-1055783 GCF_000696795.3 Halyomorpha halys | reverse complement strand
TTCCCTCCCCCTGTCCTCTTTCCCTCCTTCCCTTGATGTTGAACTGATTATAAAGACTCACTTCATTTACCTCATTATTATGAAGATCTGTTATGAGGAATTTGAATAATCTATTTTATTGCTGAGGTTCACTAATAAGTGTATCCAAATACACAAACTATGTAATGTCTCGGGGGCAACGGTAGCAGTGTGGCAACGTCGCTTTTTATGTATACAAAACTCACTCACAGCCTCCCCCCAGGCATTTGTTATGCCCTTTAGCCAATGGGTGATACTAACAAAAAAATAGGTGTGGGAGTGACGAACCCACTGAGTGACATCACTCCCACACCTATTTTCATTCAGTTATGAAAAACACATCAGGAAACGTGGAATGTATTTCCTTAGTACATCGCGCGAGGCCTTGGACCTCCAGTCTGTCATGCCAATAATAATAATAATAATGTATGTCTCAGTAGAATGGAAATATCTTCAGCTTTGATGGACATAATGGAAAAGCTTTATCAAGGGTGGAATTCAAATTTTGAAGGAGATGACAAAGAATTAGTACTGAAATAAATAGTTTAGAGAAGAGCAATTTCAACTCTTATTGAAAGGAATTAAGGCAGTCCTTTAATTAACTTGTAATATAGAATTTAGTATGCACAATTGCTGATGGAGAAAAAGTCTATGAGGTATTGTAAAGAATTATTATTCAACGGGGGTTTCTTTTGAGTAGATTGAAAATATGAATTTGGTTTGTTCTATACCCTAGGTCTTGGCTACTCTTTTTGAATTTCCTGTTAAGGATAACAAATAACTGATTAAAGAAGTAAGTCGGTGCTTCTCTAAATTTTAATATGACTTATTTGGTATTAAAAAATTCCCTATAGATTCTCTTAGAACATAATTATCTTAATCATTAAATCCAAAAGGATATTAAATCATCATCAGTCTCCTAGCAGAATATTTTAGACCACCTAAATTTGCTTGTTTTGAATGGCTCCTGGTCTCTCTGTACTCTTTTGAAGTGTGAATATTCTTGAAAAATCATTAATGCTTGAATGATTCATTGTCACATGAATAAATCAAAGAATAAAGAGTAAAGAGAGAATTTGAAGTAAGGAGCAAACGAAAAGTAAAAACAGGCTGAAGATCGCATTGAAATAAAGTAAATCATGTTAACCTTAGTTTTTTTTAACACAAAAGTAACAGTGATATGAGCAATCCTTATTGTCTCTTCTATAACTAATCATATTGCTATGTAGAAAAAAAATGTGGGTCAGGCTCCAAAATAAAAAAATCTAAAGATGTATGTGTTGCAATTTTTTTGATGGGAAGTGCATATTACATATATGTTTTCATGGTTCTTTCAATGATTTTAATGTACGTAAAATTCTTTCAATGATTTATATTGTAGTGATGTTGTGGGTATAGTCCAATTTCTAAAGGATTCTCGTAATGCTGTTAATGATTTGACAGTCTCTGCTTGGTATATAGGTATAAATGAGAGATTGAGATTACTATGATAAAGTATCCTTGTTAAAAAATATAAATTTATTTATTTAATTTCACCTTTATTATTATGGCTGCGAACTTTCTTATGTATTTACTATGTAAAGTTTGTAAATCAGTTGATTCTTTATAAAAGGATACTTTTGAAATATTTAAAGCTAGGTTATTGATTGCTAAAAATATTATGTTTCCTATTTTTAGGATCTCTATTTTATCATTTTTAGTGGGAAATAAGGACTCAATTTGTGTTGAATTGAACTGGTATATTGAATTCATAAAAAAAAAAAAAATAATAATAAAATAAAATAAAAAATAAACAATCATGGTCTCAAAAACCATGTACTGGATGATTTCTCTTTAGAGGATCATACGGGAAAAGAAAAGATCTACATTCCAAATCTTGTTACTAGGTACAAATTTTATATCACGTATCATGCTTATAATTTTCAAATCTTGTCTTATTTAACTGGTGCTTGTATTTCTTATATGTGTTTATAAGTGTTACTAACACTCTTTTTCTTTCTTACTTATTCCAAAATTTGAAACAATGTGTAGTCATCAATTTTATCTTTTAATAAAAACAATATACTGATGTCATGGAGTAGAGCGTATATTCTTTTTTCTTTATTTTTTTTATTGATCTTATCTAATAATTATATCATGATTTTTTATATCTGTTTTACTACTCATCATAATTGTGATT
>NW_027106234.1:1019640-1053536 GCF_000696795.3 Halyomorpha halys | reverse complement strand
TATATATACATATATAAATTCTCTTTTCCACTAATTTGTCATTAATTAAAGACTTATGTATGTTAGTTATTGAAAATTAGATCAATCCAAGGTAATGAAAAGTATATATAAATATAACAAGATGATAATTAAATTTTATTATTGATATTGATTATTTACTGAAATATCTGGTATAGAATTTAGGCTGATGATATTTTTCTGGTGTAATTATTCTTAAGAATATTTGTTTTTATATAAAAGCAAGTTAGTCTAACCCAGTTGTTTTATTTCACAGGATTATATACCTTTAATATATGCTCTTATTGTAGATAAATTATCTTTCTTGAATGAAACTTGGTTTTTTATATATTATATCAATAAATCAAAAAGTAAAGTAAAATGGGGAGGGTGATGTAATTGCTTTGGTGTGTAAGAACTTATATATATTTCTAATTATTAGATGCTTATTATTTTACTGATGAAATGTATTATTAAATCATATAGAATTAATAATATTGAAATATTTTTATTGAGTTCTATAATTTATCAACTTCTGTAAAATTATTAATTTGTCAAGTTTCAATTGTGAAATATTTTGTGATTCTTGTTAAATATTATTAACTATTTAGACCAGTATAGTTGCACAGATATTCTATTATAGTTTTAAATTAGTCATTTATTACTGTAATCCTCATATAACAGCATAATTCAAAAATATTTTGAGATTCTATATCTCTCCTGCCTCATTGACTTGGAGAAGGTTACAATTATTATATGTAAACATTTAACTATTCATTATTTTACCTTAAAATTCTGTTTTTAGTTTCTATGCATCAAAATTAAAAAAACAAAAAATATATCACAGACAATACTAGCTTATTCACTCTTAAAATTGTTCCTTACTTTGACTTAATTGAATTCAAGCTCATTTGAGAGTCCACTCATTATATTATTGTTTTAAAGTTTTTGGAATTTTTACCTATACACTGGCTCTGCAAACTAAGCTTTCTTGTTTTGGCCTAGAGCTTTTTAATTTTTTTTTTATTTTAGTCTGATAATGTATATTTCATTTCAGTTTTATTAAATGCCTAATAAAGATTTTAATCCATTAAATATCTTATCAATTCTTACTCATTTTAATTATTAATGAATAAGTGTAACTAAAAACTAATTAAGGTTAGTTAGGCAAATAATAAGATTTCAAATCTACTCAAATTTCTTGTTATATAATTTTTTTAATCGACTGATGGCTGATTATGCTCCCTGATCATTTAGTTGAGTCTCTCCTTTATTAGTGTAATTGAGCTTTGGAAAGGATTGATTTTTATTAATATTATTTCCTCATTTACTGCCTAACGGTGTGAGATTTCTTCATAATACAAACCATATTGCTCTATCTTCCGACAGTTTTTGTTATTCTACTAACACAAGCTTCTGTATTAATTATTTCCCTGTGTGCCTTCTATTGCTTTTCTATAAATCATAATCCTCTCTTTGAACATAATCTTATTAACTTAGTAACATAAATATATTTCATTGACATAATATCATAAATATAATATTAACTGTATTTTTTTGCTTAAATCTGGCCATTATTTTTCATATAAAGTGATAAATAGATCTAAGATTGTTTTAATTTTTTTTGTTTTATCTTAATTATTATCATATTGTTTATTTTTCAGCCAAAAGATCTTTTTACATCTATATACTGTTCCTGGTAGTATTAAATATTTCTCAGTCAGTGGGAAGTGGACTTCTTATGTATTCAGTCCAAGAAGGTCTTTGTATCGTTGATGCTACAGCTTGTGTATATTTCACTCTTTTTACACCTCTTGTTTATCATACATTTCTGAGTGAATTTTTTGGGTAAAATTTATTATATTATTTCTTAAATTATATTATTCCTAGTTATTATTCTAATTTTTTTAATTCCAATTCTTTCTTCTCATCTCACCTATATTTAATCCAGTACAAATAAAGTTAATCTTCACATTTCCTTTGGTTGTACACTCTTACATCTGTGTTTTCATTTTTATTTTCAACTTACATTCTGCTTCTTTTTTTTTTTTTACCTATTAGTTATTTGTGTATATAAATATATTATTATGACCTAACAAGGAAGAAATTTACAAAAGCAATTATTCAAGCAATAATTTTTATTTTTTACTTGTCTTTATTGCCTTATTTATTTGAAGGTTTTATGACTTTAAAATAAATATTTATTATATAAATTAGTTATTTGTATACATAAACATATTATGGTGGTCTAACAAAGAAAAACGTAACAACTGCAATTTTCTTTTTCCTCAGAAACCTACGAGCTATTTTCAATAAAGTTTGGAAGTTTTTTTGTTTTTTTTAGTGAATCCTTAATTTTATGGTATTTTTATAAATCTTTCAGTAGATATCAGTTTATTTCATATATATAAATTCTTTATTTATTTTCTATAAGAAATCTATAAGAATGTTCAAGTTATAGAAATGTCTAGATTTGATTTTGCTAACTTTTATAGCTTATACCTCAAATGGTAAAAATATTCGCATCCCTGTACAATTAAATGTTCTTCAATATCATCTTATCCTAATTGCAATAGTGTGATAGGGCATAAATGTTTATTTTTCAAAATATCTACCCCTGAAGTTCCTATAATTTTGGTTATAAAAATAATTAACTACTCTTATTATTAGTAGTAATGAAAAATGGATAAATATAAACTATGAAAGAGTTTAGATTACACAAAGGAGAAATATTTTCCCAGGTTGAAAAAAAGTTACCTTTAGAATGCCAAAGATTTTAGGATCATTAATATCAAACATATATAGTTGTAGAAGGTAATGAAGAATGATGAACACATGAATAAATTGTATTGATAAATAAATGTTTTTGTGTTTCCTGGGATGAAATGTTATTTTTTACTAGTACTTATTACGTATGAAAAAATAGTAAGGGGAAGTATTGTGATCACATAACTTTCAGCAGCCCTATTTGAGCAGAACTTAATTTCTATTCAAAGTATAATGGTCAAGTGAAAGTTGTGTGATGCATGCTATGCACTAGATTTTTTCTTTATACCATTGATGATTTGATATTTGCTATCCAATATAAAAACTTTTATTGTTTGTTTGTTTCGTTCTAGAGTTTCACAGCCGAGTATAATGTTCTCATATAAAGCTCAAGTTGATGATGGTTTAGAAGATGATATAGTATCGCTACCACACCAACATTCTTTTTCATCTTTGAAAACAGACTCTGATTACATTTATCAGGTAAATATTTAGAATCAATGTAGGTGCTGTATTTTAGGATGTTTGTTTATAGTTAATGAATATCAACCTACTCTTAGTTGGTTTGAGTTATTGTTCCTTTACAGATTCAGATTTCATTGAGTCAAGGAACACTTTTTTTTACTTTACTATTTATCATAACCCATCTGGGACTCAGTACTTGACAATGAAACGTCATTTGTTTTCCCCTAATGCATTTGAATTTAACTCATTTAGCCTCACTTGAAAGAGGTTGGGTGTGCCTCAGGAGGGTTACGCCAGACCCCAGAGTTTGATTGAACTTGACAGTTGCCCACAGCTGATGAAACATGAAATCTTAATATTTTGTGTTTGTCCTTTACCCAAATTTGAACCATATTCACTTACTTTTATTAATTAAACTTCTTCTTTCAAATGTATAGTCCTCTCTGTTCATTTATTAGAAGTTGAATACAGTTTAAAGTAATAAGCTTGATAAACTTTAATTAACCATTTGATATTCCAAAAAAATAATAAAACTGCTTTCTAATCTTATAAGGGATGGAGTTGAAAATGTTTTTAATTTTACATTTTTTACTTTTCATGATCAAATTTTAGTGTATTTTACATGCTCAATGGTGAATAATAAGTGATCTAGACATTAATTTATTTTTCTCTTTTTTTAAGAATTTTAAATACTTTTTTTGTGAAGTTGGTTTTCACTGTTTTAGTATTAATTCATCTTTTTTTTTTTTTTTTTTTTTTTCAAGGGAAATAATACTTATGATAGTACACAGCTTGATAACACTTGTGCTGGGGAAAACTCAGTTTCCTTGCAGAGTCCTGACAGTATTGCTGGATATAGTTTAGATAGTCAAACTATAGATCTACCAACAAACTCCAAGCAATAGTAATATGTAAGAAACTTATTTTATTTTATATAATCCATTCATAATGGGCACTTTATAAATAATAGTTTTTATTATTGCTTCGTTTATTTTCTAAATAAAACAATTACTAACCATAGGAAAAATTCAGGGCTATATTTGTAAGACAAAATACAAAATTAAAATACCTGTAGTAACCAGCATAAAAAAAGGTGGGTGGACAGTTCTTTTTTGTTGCCACACTTAGTCCCTACATAATCAAGGCTCAATCGGTTCAGCCTTTAAACTGCCAGTATTTGACTACTTTGACCATCCCTATTAGTCTAGTACTCCTGTACTAGACTAATAGGGATTTACTAGCAAGTAAAATTAATACTATTAAACCCAGGAACATAAGTTGTGTCATTATCTTGTTGAATGTTTAAATCTCTTGAATATCTTAAGAATCGATTTATGACCATCTATTTATAGTTGTAATTCTTATCTATCAGGTGGTACCACTGTAACAAGAACTCTCATTTGAATGTGTAAAAGAAATATCAAGTTAATGTTAATAGAGATTTTATAAAACCTGCCAAGGTATTCATTTCTTTGTTTTAATAATTTGTTTCCTTATTTTTTACTTGAAAAAAATATTGTTCTTTTTTATAACTCACAAAATCTATTTAGTGCAAAAACATATAAATATATAAATTACAAAAATATATAAATTAATAAGGAAATACCTTTCTAAAAAATCCATTGTAATGAAGTTACACCAATTTTATTCTCTATTACTGTTCAAAGCAACCAAAATAAATAAAAAATAACATGAAAAAACTTACAATATTAATTAGACTATAATTTTAAATTGACACAAGAATTTTAATCCAACATTATGCAGAAATTTTGATTAAAATTAAGTTAGGTATGATTTTAATTATAAAGAAATTTTTATTCACTGGATGCAAAGATGGTTATATAAAATTGATTAATACTTAGTTTTATTTGAGAATACTACGGGCGTTAAAATAATTGTTTTGCTGAATCTTTATTTTATTACAGCAAACTGTGTAACAAGAAGTAACGGATTTGAGACCTTTTATCAGGATATGTTGTGGATAATGTCGGGTATATGTGTGGAAAATATTACAATTTCTCAAACCGCTCTTATTTCGTGCTGGCTACTACAAACATTTTATTTAATTATTCATTTGTAAAATATTATTGTTCTAATACCTATATTAAAACAGTAATATTGAGATATTCACTTGTAACTGGAACTTGAATTTAAATTTTGTTTGTGTGTGATATTAACATAAAACAAACTGTTGAAAACACACATTTTTTAGAGGGAATGTATTATGTACTGCGGGCCTATGAAGATGCACCATAAATTTTGATGCAATTAAAGTATAATTTGAGCAGAATCCATGAATCTCTGAATACTTATGATGGAAATATTAATGTGGATTTATTAGTTCACATTGCTCAGGGTCCTCTACCAAACACCGTGAACCTTACACTAGAAAACGTATGACACCAGCATATAATCTTATTGGCTGTTTCGTCCACTTGGCAGAATTGGCTTATAGGGAATCCTGCTAACTTTAGATTTTATATGTACTTATTCAGTTTACAGTTTCTTGTAAATAGATCTCTAATTTCCCAAACCATGGCTCATTCTATTTGAATCAAAGATTTATTTCTTTATGCACAGGGCCCTTCCAAAAATAGTTTGGAGTATTGCTGTTTCTTATTTGGCCAATATTATTCAGCATTATAGCCATAAACCACCTTGATTATTCTTTTTGTGTTGTTTTGGTTAGTTCTACTAATTGACTTGGGTGTGCAAGGAATGCACTCCGATCCTTTCCTTGCCACCTTATCAGCTTCTTCATTGCTTAGTATGCCAGATTGACCTGGCACCCATTCAACTCTTACATAAGTATGTTAAGAAAAATTGTTTAGAGCTGCATTGCAGTCCTGCACAACTCTTGAATATGTGGCACTGTCAAGTGTCCTTATCGCTGCTTGACTATCAGTGTGAAATGTTATCAGTCTATTTTTCAATCCTTCCTCTAATATCATCTGAGTACAGTGACTGCTAATATGTATTCCATATTGAAATAAAGTAATATATTTGCCTAGAGGAATAGCTATTTTATCTAGTGGTTCATCTTTTGTCCTGATGCCTGCCCTCGAGTCCTAAGTTGTAAGAGAGCCATCCATTTAGCAGTTAATATCATTATTTGGTCTATGCTGCTTTGTTATATTTTAACATAATATTTTGCATTTTAATATTTATTGATTTAGATGTCAGAATTTGTAACAAGTACTTAATCCACTAAGTTTCTAATGTTATATAGTATCCTGTACCTTGTTCCTAAATTGTGGTTGTCACATTGTCAAAAAAAAATAAAAAGTTTTGTTCATAAAATTAAAATTCCTGTTCTGTTTTGTTTAACGGTGTAAAACCTCCCTGGTCATCAACGCCATTCACTTCCTATTAGTTTCCAGCAACATTCAATTGACTATTTTATGTCACATGTATACATATATATCCATACATACATATACATACATATTCACACGTACATACATATATACGCATCCACATATATATATACACACATACATACATAAACACACATATACACGTAAACACACTCACACACACACACACACACACACATATAAAGGCACTAAGGAAGGCAAATAAGTAGTTTCTGAAATGATTTTTCCAAAATTATACAAGGTTGAATCTCTTAATTTTTTTTTTTTTAAATCATATTTCTGCAATTATATTTTGTGATTTCAAAAATTAAAATGTGGATTCTATGTTTTTGTCATCGTTTCTGAGGGCTGATGATATGTCAGGTTTCAATCAAAAATTGCTGAGTTGTGACGTAAAGTATGGGCATTCCTCAAAGATGTAGCCAATTGCCATATTGTTACTACAGTGTTTACATTTTGGTTGCATCTCCTTTGTAATGAGGTAGGAATGAGTGAGTCTTGTGTGTCCTATTCTCTCTCAGTCTAGTGAGCACAACCTCCTCTCTACGACATTTGTGGCTGGAGGTATTCCAGGGTCCAACTTCCTTCTTTATAGTTTTTAGCTTACTCGTGGGGCTCTCGTTCCACATAGACTGCCACCCATCTGTAATTTCCCTAATAAGGGGTCTGCTCATCTCTATTGGAGTTAAAACAACTTTGCCGCGTCCAGGTAGCCGTGCTTCTCTAGCAGCTCGATCAGCCAGTTCGTTTCCTGTGATTCCCACATGGCTCGGAACCCACATAAATTGTACTGATACGCCCAGATTTACTAGGGTGGTTAGATAGTAATGGATCTTAGAAAATTTGGGGTGTTTCGGATACATGTAATCTATGGCTTTTAGCGAGCTTAGTGAATCTGTTACTATTATGATGTTGTTTTTGGTCAAAGACAAACAGAAATATAATGCTGCTGCTATTGCATTTAGTTCAGCTGTCAATATGTCACATAGCTTGTGTAGTTTAATTTTAGGCATTGAATTGTTGGTAACAAAAGCTGATGCCGTTGACTGTTCTGACTTAGATCCGTCTGTGAAGATTGTAAAGGCTGTCGGCATAAGGCGAGAAAAATGAGCTTTATATTGAGACAGTTCAGTGTTGTGTTTATAGTATTTCGAGAATTCTAGAATAGTTTTAGGACGTTGATGGGTCCAGGTTGTACAGTCATTTTCTGGTTGATTAATTTTTAAGGTTTTAAGAAAAGAGATGGTTAAGGAGATTTTTTCTGACAGCGGAATAGTTGAATTTCGTTTTTCTTGAAAAATATTGGAAAACTTAGCATTGAATATATATTTGTGGGTTGGATATTCTGTCTGTGGGTACAATTATGAAGTGTTGCTTATGGCTAATTTTAATCTTCTAAACAAAAGAGGTGATTGTCCGGATTCAGTGCATAGGCTAAGCATAGGGCTTGTTCGAAATGCTCCAGTTGCGATTCGGATTCCAGTGTGATGGATTGTATGTAGCTTAGCAAGCACTTGGGAACGAGCCGAGCTGTAGACGAATGAACCGTAGTCCATTTTTGAATGTATTAATGCCTTATAAAGTGTGAGTAAGCTAGTTCTATCGGCACCTCAGTAAGTGCAGCTTAGTGAGCGAAGAATGTTTAGTTTTTTAGTACAGTTCGTTTTTAGTATACAGACATGATGTTACCACGTCAGTCTTTTGTCAAATGTTATACCTAGAAATCTATGATAATCTGCATTTGGTATTTGGGAGCTACCTAGAAATAGATTGGGTGACTGAGGTGTGTTTCGTTTTCTACTGAAGTGGAGGCATCTTGTTTTTTCGACCGAGAATTGAATGTCGGTAGTGTATGACCAATGTTTGATCCTGTTTATTACATTCTGTAGATTAAGTTGGATATTGTAAACACTTCCGGATCGACAAAAAATTGCCAGATCATCGGCAAACAAAACAGGTTTAACTCCCCTAGGCAAATTCAGTCCTAATTCATTTATGGCCAAAGAAAAAAGAGTTAGACTGAGAACACATCCCTGAGGTACACCATTAATCTGTCTGTGTCCCTGTGAGAGTTCATTTCCAATTTGTACCCTATAATACCGATTTTCCAGAAATTGTTTGATGAATAGGAACATTTGTCCTCTGATTCCTATCGAAGACTACTTTTGTAGTATGATGGCATGGTTAATGTTGTCAAATGCCTTTAGCATGTCAAAGAAGACAGATATTATTTATTGCCCGTTAATAAACGCATACTGAGCCTCTGTCTCCAATGCTATCAAGTGGTCTATTGTGGATTGACTCTTTCGAAATCCTGACTGGAAAGGTTGTATTAGGCCATCTTTTTCGATAATCCACATCAATCTTTTATTGACCATTCTCTCTATTATTTTCCATACACAGCTTGTAAGAAAAATTGGGCGATAGCTGGTTGGGATGAGCTTATCTTTTCCGGCTTTTAGAATCAGAATGACTATTGAATCGCGCCAGATATTTGGTAATTTTCCAGTTAACCAAACATGATTGTAATAGTCAAGTAACCATTTTTTTGAGTCATTTGAAAGTCTTTTAATTATATCGTAATGTATATTATCAGGACCGGGAGAGGAACCTTTTACTGTGTTCAGTATGGTATCGAGTTCCCTCATTGTAAACTGTTGGTAGTAGTATGAGGTTGTGTTGTCTGTATTATTTTGGAATTCTGTTTGTTCTGGAGTGCTATTTCGGCAGGAGTTATATAATTCGGAAAGGTAGTCTGCAAATGCATTTGAAACAATTAATTGGTTGTCAGAGGGCCGTCCGTTGATTACTTAGGTCCAGCAGGGATAGAATGGTTTGGACAATAGTTTTCGAATTTTGTTCCAAACGATGGTAGAACTTGTAGTGGCGTTTATACTATTGACGAATTTTTTCCAACTTTCGGTTTTACATTGATTGAATGTTCTCCTACAAAGTGCTCTCTGTCTTTTATACTCTATTAGGTTACCGGTTGTCATTGACCTTTGGAATTGTTTTGTATGCTCTTCGACGATTTTTAATGGCTTCCTTGCACTCGTCATTAAACCATGGGATAGATGGGCTTTTCGGCAACCCAGATGTCATCGGTATTGATGCTTTAGCCGCTTGTAAGATGGTGTCATTGATTGCCTCACATCCCTCCTCAACACTCATATCACAAGGAAACCCTTGTGGTGGAATTGCCAGGAACGTATACTGAAGCCAATCAGCTTTGTCCAGCAACCATCTTGGTTAAGTTTGGCCTATAGGATTTAAATTTGTGAATTTTATTAATATTGGGAAGTGGTCACTACTGTGTAAATCAGGAAGAACGCTCCAGTATAGATTATTTTATAGTGTAGAGCCGCAGAAAGATAAGTCAAGAGCTGAAAATATTCTATAACTAGAGCTGAGATAAGTTGGTTGGGTACTATTTAGAAGGAGTAGATCAGATAGTTCTATAAAGTTTTCAATCATTTTTCCTCGTGCATTTAGATCTTTTGAACCCATGGAGGGTGGTGGCCATTCATGTCTCCGACAAGGAGAATAGGGTGGGGTAGCTGACTAAATATATCCAAGAGATGCTGGGTGATCCTGAGGTAAGTACATATTACATACTGAAAAGGTGATATTTAAACGTATTTTAGCAGCTACTGCTTGGAGATGAGTGTTTAGAGGTATATATTTGGAATATACAGATTGGTGTATGGCAAAGACACCACGGTGACCATGATTTGGGTTAGGGCCATCTTTTCTATAGATTTCAACATTTTTTAGAGTTGTGTTTTCATGATTTAAAATATTGGTTTCTTGAAGAGCTATGCAGAACAGTTTAAAATCTTTAATTAAAATTTTCAGGTCTTTTCAGGGTTTTTAATTCATTACAGTTCCATTGAATGAAAGATATATCTAGAAAGTAAAAGTAAAATAAAATAAATTGTTACGCATACACACATAAACATGCACATACACACAGTGAGTGGTCCCCTGCAACGGATCGCAACTTGGAAGGTTTGTGGATTTTATACAAACAGTGATCACCATGCTCTATTGATTACCCTGGATACGCCTACAAGAAAGAAGAGTTGTCGATGGAGAACCAATGGCTGGAACACGAAGACTTTCGATAACGCTTCGTTCGCTTTAATGCTAGAGGGCTAGTGTGAATTGAAAGGGTCAGCCGAGGAAAAGGCGCGTATACTGACCTCTTTTACATCTGGGGCTTGTGATGCAGCTATGACCCGTTCAAAGCCTGGCAAACATCATTCCTCAGTGTTCTTGTGGACGGATACTATTGACGATCTTTGCCGGTGTTGCAACCAAGCAAGAAGACGTTACCAGCGAGCGAGATGTCTGAGTTTCCTGTGCTTTAAAAAGAGTTCAAGAGAGCTAGAAGGAACCTCCGACAAGCCATAAAAGAAAGCAAATGACGGTGCTGGAGAGAACTCTGTGATGAGGTGGATGCAGACCCATGGAGTAGACCTTACAAAATAGCACTTAAGAAACTATGTAAAGGTACGATGCAGCTTCCTATGAGATCAAATGTTGTAGACAGTATGATCAGAGGACTATTCCCTGAACAGGCGAATACTATTGAATTTATAGACAATACATATACAACGGATTTCCCACAAATCACGCAGGAAGAGATAGAGGACATCGCCTTGGACCTATAACATGGCAAGGTACCAGGATTGAACAGAATTCCTAATGTAGCTCTGAAGGTGGCTCTCAGGAAACGGCCGGATCTTTTTATCAATCTCTTTAATTTGTGCATTCGTGAAGGCTCAATTCCGAAACTTTGAAAGAGACAGCGCCTCGTACTTCCAAAGAGTAAGGGAAGACTGGAAGACCCGTCAACCTATCTTCCAATTTGCTTATTGTAAGGCATTCGAGAAAATCCTTTCCCTCAGGCTACAAGAGTTCACAGAGGGAGTTAATAGTCTCTCGCGGGCTCAATACGGATTTCGTAAACAGCGATCCACGATAGATGCTGATAGATTGGTAGTCGAGATGGCCTGCACAGATCCCATACAAAAACCTTATCATTTATTTCATCAGTCTGTACACTAACATTAACTTTTTTCTCATTTTTCACAATATTATTAAATGTGATCTGAGAAGAAGATGGATTTAATGACTCGTACTTTTTCTTTTAGAAATGTTGTACAAGTTTTCGAAAAAGAGTCATGTTGTTCAATTAACACATTTTAAGGGGCTATTGCATTGTGTACCTTCGTGTTTGTTTATTCCACAATATCTACATATTGGCTCTTTTATACACATAAGTTTTGTATGGCCGAACCTACAGCAAACCATACAGCGCATCGGGTTACTAATAAACATAATAACATTAATATTCAATTTCTTCAATAGTACAAATATTCAGCTCCGGACACCAAATAACGCCTTTACTCATGTTTAGTTTACCGTGTGGTTCAACCTTGATCGGAAATTATTAAAACATTTTCACATTTTAAAATTTTATCAACTTGTCTATCAAACAATATTTCAATTAAGAGCCATTCCAGCCGTCCATCTCTTAATTTTTTACATTGTCTGACTTCACCAATCAGAGTATTGATGTTTTTATTAATAACAAAAGGCGAGATCTTTCTGAAATCTAAAACATTTCCATCTTCGTCAGTTACCGTTCTTTTAATAATGTAAAACCTGTAGTGGTTTTTTGGCATATTTTCATTATTTCCTAGACCTGTACCTTTAAATCGTGATTTTTTTCTTTTAGCTGGTGGAGATTCAGCCATCGTAATTTATTTTAAGTTTATACGGAAATTAACAAAAGAAATAATAAAATAAAACATAAAGGTAAACAATAAAAAGAAAAGTATCTTCCAATGTAACAAGAAAAGAAATGAAAAACAATGAATTATAATTAAAAAAAAGTAAAAGTCGTCCCTTATCTTTTGTTGAATGTACAATGTCTAATCCCTCAGAGCTTCTATCAGCAAACATCTACACTCTACGAAGTATAAACACAAACTGAATTAAAATTCCTGTTATGTATTATCATTAGCACTTTCATTTATTTGTCAAATCTTGCCATTAACACCTATAAACTGTTGAATGAAGTAGATCAAAGAATACTTACAAGGTGAATCTGCAATCAGGGCCTACAACTTTCTGTCTAAACTAAAAAAAATTCAAAACCAAGCACCATCCTGATTCTATTACTTGATAAAGATTGTAATTACTTATATGTGTATATAATCTTCCTCTATCCAATTGTTCCCAGTACGTAGTGGTTCCTGATAAACCTCCATCAGTGACTCGACCCCTCACCTGTAGCGTCCCTCAGGGTTCATTGCTATCCCCTACCCTTTTCGCTATCTACATCAATGACCTTCCCATCCTTATCCAACATTCTTAATACCATTTGTACGCAGATGATTTCCAAATTTACCTTTCCTTCCCACCTTCTGACCTATTAATTGCTACGGAGAAGATCTAAGAAGACTTGGATAGAATTAGCCAGTGGGCACAAGAAAACAAGCTTAAGTTGAATGCAGAGAAGACTAAGGCAATCGTAATAGGATCCAATCACCTCCTGAAAACTATTCCTCTTATTCCAACCTTATTCCTTAACAACAATCCAATACAATTCCATCCATACATTAAAAACCTTGGTGTCACTATAGACCAAACTCTCTCCTGGAAAAACCACGTCTCCGATATTTCCCGTCGTACCTTTTCCACCCTGAAGCGTTTAAATTATCTTCGTTACCTACTTCCTTTTGAAACCCGCAGGCTCCTGGTTACTTCCTTAATATTCCCCACTTTGACTATTGCTGTGTAGTTTATGGGGATGTCTCTGGGAATCTCGAAGCAAAATTAAAACAGTTAAATAATTGCTTTGTAGGATTCATCTTTGGGGTCCCCAGGGACGCATCTGTCACCCGATTTTATGAAGAGTTGAAGTAGCTTTACCCCTCCTTCCATCGTAAATATTTCCTTGCTTCCTTTCTCTATCAATTTATCCAATCCCGCCATCCATCATACATCTCAGATATCCTTCAATTTAAGTTCTCAGTGCATTCCCGCAATACCCTCTCACGGCCCTCAGACTTAATGTAACTGCCCATCGAACCGCAGCCTTTGGTAGATCTTTCCTCATCCGTTCCTCTTCCCTATGGAATTCTATTCCCTCCTTTATTCGTAGTTCTAACACCCTTCCAATCTTCATATCTCGTATCTTCGACTACCTTCTGTCCACCCAATTCCGGAAGAATATCAATTGAAAATTTCAAAAAAGCTTTATATATTTTCTGTATTCTATGTCTTAGATCTTCGTTTATAATTGTAAATATGTACACTAGCAGAAATTATATCTTTCCATTTATTACTTTTTAGTTTAATTGTATTTGATTTTTTCTTTTTATTTACTATCAGAAGTCATCTTATGTTTTATGATATGACAAGTGGTTTCATTTTATTTGTTTTATCATTATTTTATATATTCTGTTAATTATGGTTGTTTAATTGTATATTTTTAAATTCACTATATTTTATTTTATGACATCTTGTAATTTCATCTCTATTTTGTAATTTACTCTAAGGCTCTAAAGCCTAATTTTGACGCCTGTAAATTATTCTAAAGGGATCAATCCCAGAATAAATAACAATTATTATTATTATATATAGTAATTTGTTTTAATTTTATTTTCAGATTTGGTGGATTTGGTGATGATTTTACTGCCAAATTTGCTAAGAATCTCATATTTGCTAATGAATTCATGTGATACTTAATTCTGACTTAATGATATTATGTAAATAAAAATATCCACTTTTTTTGTAAAATAATGTCTATAATAATATATTTTTTTCCAAAGATTATTTGGTATTACCAAAGAATATTTTCATTAGTGTTAAGGTTATAATGTAAATATTAGAAATTAATAGTTATAAAAATGTTTATATATTAATAAATTATGAATGACTATAAATATATTGTATATTTGCTTGTTGCTACTATTTCTTAGTGGTAAGTGAAGCTTATTTAATAGTCATTATTCCAATTGTCTTGTATTTTTTCTTGCTTTGTAAACTATTATGTTATTCTCATTGTACAGCTACTTTTAATTAAGTAATCATTATTATTTATTAATAATTATAAACAATAAATTTCAATTATTGTTTAGTCCACTTAATCTCTGATGTTTCTTTTCTGTTATTTTCTCTCAATATATCTGTATTTTTAAATACTGAAATAGTTCTAAAATAAATGTTATGTTCTGCGTATGGTTACCAGTATTTACTATTTATTTTTTCAACATAAGCCTAGGTATGAAAACTTTTACCTGATTAGATTAATTCTATTACAATAATATTAATACAGTAGAAGTCCATTAGTCCGGCATCCAACAGTCCCGAATGCCCAATAGTCCGGTATCGCTCCAGAAAATTGTAAAAATTTTGGTTTTCTCCAAAAGTGTGTCTTTAAAGCAAATAAACATCCGGAAGCGCTCGGTATTGTTAGGAAACAATTAGCGGCCGGCTAGTCTCAGCTGTCACAACAAATTCAGGTGCAGTGCAGCTCCGTTAATCAATTACGAAGCGTCTCTGCCATTTTTTTGTGCGTTGTTGTTTTGTGTCCTTTCACATCGCAGTAAACGTAACTTTTGAAACTGTTTATAAAAAAAGTGATTTTCGTTCTAACTGTACAGTGACCATGTTTTCAAAACCTAAGCCTTCGAGTTCAATAGGAGAAAAACTGACTCAATCAGAAACTAGAAATCATCAAACGGCTAGAAAAAGGCGAGAATAGATATGTTTTAATGAATGAGTTTAATATTGGCTCATCAACTATTTATGACATTAAAAAACAAAAAGATGAACTAATGAAGTTTGCTTCTCAATCGGTAACAAATGAAAAATTGGCTACTAGACAAACATTAAAAAAACCAAAACTGGAACAGCTAGACAGTATATTGTTCAAATGGTTTAGTGCAGTACGTTCTGAAGGAAAGCCGGTAACAGGGCCAATGATTGTTGAAAAGGCAAAGAAATTCGGCCAAGATTTAGGAGTTGCTGAAAGTGAATGTAATTATTCTGATAGTTGGCTCAGAAACTTTAAGTTTCGGCATGGAATTCGATTTGCTATTGCACTGTCTTGGAACCAGGTAAAAAATACAACACTCCAAAAATGCTGGAGAAAACTTTGGCCAGCTGCAAACCCTGCCTCTGACCTAACCCTACAGACTGATGAGGAAGAAAACCATCAAGACGCTCTGACCAAAGTTTTGGTTGTCATTAGAAGTGCTGACAATCCCTTGAAAAACCTGCCTGAAGATGAGGTAGAGGAGTGGCTTCTAATCGACGAGAATGAGCCTGTTGAACAAGAACTAACCGATGAGGACATTATCAACATTGTAGTAAAAAATCAGCTGGGCAGAAGCTGCAGAATCAACTATTTAATAAGTTTAATTAAAATTAAATAAGTTTATCACATTTGCTGAGGCTAGTACTAGCTACAGTGCTTCAGAAATTATTGATTTTCATATCATTAGAAATAAATTTTATATTAAACCCCAAAAGTCAAGAAAACAAAAAGACATTCGTGACTTTTTTAAATCTAAGTGAAATATGTTTTACAGTACGTGTACATACATTATATGAAATGTAAAATAAACTTTGTTGTATGTATTTGCATACTGTAATTGTAGTTTAATTATTAACCTAATTGTTCTTATAATTATCGCCCGATAGACCGAAATTTTCGGTAGTCCGGCACCGAGCCGGTCCCGAACGTGCCGGATTATCGGACTTCTACTGTAATGTGAACCACTAAAATCCATGAAGGGTCAGGGGTTCAGTGCTTTGTAAGGAAGTACTGTTTTTGGAACAACCGTTGTACAAGGTGATTTAAGTTCACACTCAACTACCTGATTTTCCACAATAAGGGTACCCACTTTAGAGGCTGGGTGGACCCCAGAGGGCTCCCTGATCTCATAGGGTTGGCTCATGGCTACAGTAACAATATAAATAATTATCTGCCACAGCCAGATTTTCCAGGTATATTTTGCATATTTAAGTACATTTAAGCCTATTTTATTGCAATATATCATTTTATTTCTTCAAATCTTACCAATGTATTAACTTTCATAAATAAATTTCTCTGGAATAGCTAGCTAACTAGTTGAAAATGTTAACTGGAAAATTCCAAATAAATTGAATTATTTTTTTTAAACATTCCTCATCTAATGAAAATCTATGGGGTTACTATGGAAATGGACTAACAAAAATAGTCCTTACTCTCCCCTCTGCTTATCTCTCTCAATTTAGGAAGAAAATAATGCCATAGCCATGTTTAATATTTTATAATAATAGTTTACTTAATGCTTATTCGATCAGTCTAATATGGTATACTTTTACAGCTCTTAGTTTTGAATCAATGTAATGTTGTTTTAATTGTTTTCTGAATAAATATTCCCACACTCCATACTCTACATTCTTTTATAGTAGAGAAGTATATATCTTGGTGACCTTAAGTTGTTAGCACTGCTCTCTATGTTAAAAATCTCTTAATTATGACTAGAATCTTGAAAAATTGGCCTAAGACTAATCTATCAACAGGTCCATTCAGAAAATTATTAATTTCTTATTTCACAGTTAAGTATCAGGTGTATTCTCCTCAGCAGTCACCTGCAAAATCATATCTAAATAATGGTCAATCATGTGCATACAAAATGTTACCATGTTTGGCATAATCTAGATAATACCTAGCTAATTATTTTTGAAATAATAACTAAAATTTTGAATAAGGTAGATTTAGTTGCTATGCTTATGAAAGATTTTTATTTTTTTTTTAAAAGAAAAATCGCAAAGGGCAGAACTTGATAATTTTGGATTACTTCTTGCAAATCAGCAGCATAGTTCCTATCTGTGTTTTAATGAAAATTAATAAAATATCCGTCCTAAGTCAATATTAAAAAAAAATTGATTAGCTTATGTTCTGGGAAATATAAAGTTTTATTTAAACTGCATTCTTTATTGATATTTTTAAATCAGGTTATATTTCTTAGCATATGAATAAATCCATTGTTATGATTCTATTTTATTATTGTCCTTATTCTCTGTTATCTGGTTATTTGTCAGTTTCGCAATATCTTTCAATGAGAAAATAATAGGGGTACTATGAGAGAATGAAATAATTACAATTTTAATATATCTTTGGGTGCGGTGTCAAAGGTAAAACAGCCACAGGGTGTCAAACTGATAAACTTCAAGTCATGCTTTCTCAGCCAGTCTGTATTTTTTTTGCTTAATTCATATAAACAACAAACTAGTCATGTAGTTATGTAGCTTTTACAGTATTAATAAATTATAAAAATTATCTTGGAGGCATTGTAGACCATAGAACAAATCCACGGAAAAATTGGTTAGTAGGGATGTAGTGTTACCACACCCCTTGACCAACGTCTTATTTAAAAATAATACATTATCATATAAAAGTGCCATGTTTTAGGTCCCTTACTTGTTCAAGTCGGGCTCACACATCTTTCATCATTATAATACAAATAAAATTATGGGATGCCAATCAGGTAAAAGAATCACTGTCACTTTAGCTTAGGATCCCATTTATGAAATTGATCTTATTTTATTGGAATTGCCAAATTAACATTTCAGGATTCTGCCTCATCATAAGAGTACACTGCAATGAAATGTTATATGGTCATAAATAGTCCATTACTCATTGTACACTGAATTTTCACATTTATTATAAAACTGAAATTTATAAATTAAAGTGCCAAAATTGGTCAATAGGGTAAATTGGTGAAACATCACTGTGCATAAATTAAAAGAATTACACAACATAAAATCATTGTACAATTATTAAAAATATAAATTCAGTCAAACCTTAATAGAGCACAGTGGAACACTGGAATTAGTCCAATTGTCTAAGCCACACTCATTATTTTATTTTGTAAGAATGAACATTGGACTCAGGCTAAGTTCTACATAGAAGTCCCAGGATGTTTGCTCAAACACATTGATGGTAGAACATCAATTGTGTCATCTGGTTTTGTCTAATATTTTAGGGCTAGGTCCACTTTGGGATGACAGGGACCCAACTATTAAATTTTGAGTTATATTTCTTTCATTATAGATTTGTGATCTATGGAAAATCTAATAATATAGTAAACAAAATTAGATATGAATAATTTATAACCACATAATATTTTACAGTAGTGTAATCCTGAAGATGGGGCAAAATCTCACATATGATGTTTATTTAAAAATAAATATGTGCTAAGGAGATTAGTTTTCTTATTTATTATATACACCAGTAAAATCAAACATTGAAAACACATTTGGAGAAAATCAATGTTGGAAAGTAGGAGATACTTTTGGATGCTTTATTTGATAAAAAAAAATAATTATGATAGTTTCACACAGTCCTTCAATTCTTATACATCTTACTCCTTAAAAGAAAAGGGAAAAAAAAATCATGACTTTTCAGTTATTGATTTATAACTGTAAAGTGGTGCTTACTAGTGATAGCTTTTCTATTTCAAGAACTTAAGAACATTAAATTTTGGGTTGAATAGGAACCTTACTTATAGATTTTGTCCAGGAATATGGTCAAAATGAATGGGAGGATACTACAAGAATGTTGACCACCTTTACCAGAAAATTCAATACAGTAACTTTCAAGCCTTTTATTATGTCTTCATAGATAATCATAACAGTATTACCGTTTAATGAAAATAAATCTTATTAATTTTAAAGTTGAGTCTCATGGAAATGATCTATAGTCAAAATGATACCAAACCCAAAAAGCCACCAGAATATCCATCCTCCTACCACCCTATCTCTCTATTACCGATCATGGGCAAAATCCTCGAAAAACTCATTTTGAAACGCCTATACCCCATCCTAGATTCTAACCATATAATCCCTGATCACCAGTTTGGATTCCAAACATCCCACTCCACTATCCAGCAATGTCATCATGTGGTGGACATTGTCTCGTCTTCTTTAGGGCACGGAATGTACACCGCAGGAGTCTTTTTCGATGTAGAACAGGCTTTTCATCGAGTTTGGCACCTGGGACTGTTTTGCAAACTTCGTAAATTCCTTCTTCCCACCTATTTTCCACGTATAACAGTAATAAGGCCTATCTGGACCAACGGAGTTGAGCTTTGGGGCTCCACTGAACCTTCAAATTCCTCTTGCATCCAATCCTTACAATCCAAAATTGATTGTAAAATTCTTAATGCTCCTTACTTTATTACAAATAAAATCAAAGACCTTAATGTTCCTTATGTAACTGATCTACCCCAAACCGGATATCAATCCTTCCATTATTAACTCCCTAACCTCTCAAACCCATTAGTTTCTAACCTTGATTCCTCTTTCATTCCTGACAATCCTCCGAATCGTCTGAAAAGAAGATGGCCTCAAGAACTTATATCGTAAAAATGTTTTTAGAGTGCTACCAATGGGTAATTTCTGTTCATTCCTGTATCATACCATTATGATCTTACTTCAAATTTATTTGTATTTTATGTACAGTTATATAATAAATAATTAAATTAAAAAAAAAAAAAGTTGGGCCTGCCCATCTTGATTTTTTGGGAATAAAACATTTAACATTTTCCAGTTGGTTATAGACTAAAAGCTAAAAGTTCACAAACTTTCTTTTTATTTCTATTTAAACAATTATTAATCTTTCTTTTTATGTTCATAGAAGTTTTTTCCAAAAAAAATTTTTACCTTGTCACAAACAACCTGCCTTGGTTACCCTCAGACTGTCAGATCTATATTCTCAACTTTTTAAATATGACCAGGTCCATAATCTACTGAATTTACTTCATTAGAGACCAGTATTTTTTTGTTTAACTCAAGGTAGTAGGTGAATACTGTACCAGATAGTATGTTTAATATTTTATTTAATTCATTAATTTATTTAATGTTATATAAAATATTCTACATGAAGAAATGATCTGTTTCTGAGGCTCACTAATGAAAGAAAAGACTTTTAAGGAGTGAAAAGGTTGTGAAGTGACAAGCTGAAGGCCTTATCCTTCTTCATAAATACATTACAATGCTGCAGCATTAAAGAAATATGTTGATGAAAAACAAATAGCAGATCAAAATTAATTCCATTAATTTGAAATAAACAGAAAACAATAAAATAGAAATTTATATTTAATGCATTTGTTAAACACATTAAGGTTCTCATATTGATGTTGATTTTAGTGGTTAAGGCAACAGTCAAAGTAATCTACTTCACAAATAAAAATAACTGAATACATATATGATAAAAAATGATCATTTCAGTTTTATTAAATGCATTACATTGTTGAATGGTTCCAACATTAAGAATGAAGATCAACTGGATCTTTTCAATGAAATATTACCTTATAACTTGAGAGTAGATATTTATTAATTTATTTTAGTGGTTGAGGTTGAATCCATAAAAAATACACACACTGCTACAAAAATACATGTAAATGTTTATGTATAAATATATATAACACAACTTCGTAATCTCAGCTTGAAACATACAAATGCATAAAATAAAAACATTTTAAACAATAATATTGCATGGAACAAACCGACAGAAAATCACTTTGTAACCCATTAAGAGGTGACCAATAGAATAATAATTCAAAACTTAATGAGTTTTTAGATGTAGGGGATAAGAGCTTATTTTTAACAAAGTTTCAACTCTTTAACCTTTGTGATTATTGAACTCAGCATACAATTCCTGCAGTAAATTTCTCATTTACCTAGTTTCTTATTCTAAATATTTAGTGTAGGTTTCATTCTAAAAACCATAACAAAAAAAAAAAAATAAGGATAGATCACATCAATACTTTTATCCTGTACATAATATAAAGTTAATTAATAATTGTATAATAAAATATAATAATAATTGTTAGCAAAACGATAGGAATTTATTTTTGATCTACTGATTTCATTTTCGTTTGTTCATCTTCACATATAAATACAATGAATATTAAAATATGAAAAGAAAAAAAACAAAACATAACTGTACCTATCCTATATACGGTACTACTAATTAAACACCATTTATCTGTAACACCATTTAAAAACCGCATGAGTATCATTGTGCACAAGCATGCATGAACAAATATCCATAATATTCACAATTGGAAACAACAATTATGGAATTTTCAGAAATGGCACTTAACTAAATATTTACTGCTATATTAAATCAGTGATTTGTATAAAAGTTAAATAGATGAACAAGTAAAGTATCTAAAATGTTCAGCAAACAATTATATTACATTAAAAATCTACAATAAACACACATAGGATACACACTTAATTTTTTTTTTAATTATAAGAAAATGTAATTCAAGTGATATTGTGTGATTAAGACTAATATTGAAACTAATGAGATGTTAAAAATAAATTCAAAAACATAATCAGAATTAAATGAAACCAAAGGTTTAATGGTGAATTTTTTGAGGTAATATGAAAATATAATAAATACAAAAATATAGCTGCTATAACACTTTTCTTGTATTGAAATTTGAAGAACATTCACTTTAAAACATTTTTCTTCATTAATGGGTCTATAATGTGAATACTCTACTCTTATTTAGTCCAAAACTATGATGTGGGCCAGAAAAATTTCTTTCTCAGTTTGGTAATCTTAATAAACATACATGAAATAATGACCGATATCAAAGTATAGCAAATTATATTTTTCATATCTGGAAGTACTCTTTTCTTCAACATTCAAGTCTAAAAATGATTTCTTGATTAGTATAAACTGAATTAATATGATTTCGCTCCACTTTATCAAGTAAAACTATGTAATAGTTTGATATAGAATACTACTGTTTATCATATCTGAAAAAGTAATCCTAAGATAAGAACATAAAGGAAAACTAATGAATTAATAAAATAAATTTCATCCGATAAAAATAGTCATTTACTCTACTAGCATTATTCGTAATAAACAAAATTAAAGTGAAGAAAAGTAAATTATATAAAAGAAAAATTTATATTTCCTGCATTAATAGTCTCATGCAAGAAAAGACACGCAAAAAAAAAAAAAGTTTTGCTAGTTATAAGAAAAACTGCTTAATGGCAAGTTTTCCCTTTCGCTTTCCCAACTTATTTCAAATGATGGAACAAGAGGAGCACATCTCAGTGATGTGATGATAACTGTAAGGTAAAAAATACTATATTTTTCAATTTAAAAATTTTTTCTGTTAGCTTTTAGACAGTGATTATGATCCTCGCATCATAATTTCTTTAGCTTCTCTTGTAAAATTTAGTATTTTTGAGTGGGATCACTTTTCTTGTTGGTGAGCGATAATACACAACACTTCTTATAACAAAAACAAAAATTGAACAATATAAAAAAATAGAACACCTTATTATATAAAGTTATGAATCCAATAAACAGTCATTCTAAGGAGGTAGGTAAACAATTATATAATAAATCAAATGCTACGAAATAAGCAATAATTTTAAGTTGATACCTCCAAAAATATTTATTAATACTGTCATTAAGATCACAAAATATCTCTTTATCAACTACCAGTCATAACAGGATTCATACAAAAAGTGAACATCATTTTTTTATGACAGATATATAGTAAAAAATTTGCATACTTTAGTTTTAAATCACAATTATTTAAATATAAACTGTTTTACATTGTATGAATTTAATATTAAATAATTTAACTCTTCTTTAAAGGAAATGACAAATCCTCATAATTATAATAATTTACCAACATAATTCAAAGAAAATGATTAAAGAAAGGTAATAAATTTTAGAGAAAAACAAATAAACAACACAAACAGTAGTCCTTTAAAAAGACAGTAATTTTATTTTGGTATCTAATACAAATATTTAAACCTATACACACACAAACACACAGTTTGCTATATAACATGTACAAATACCATGAATAACTCATTTCTATCTTTACGAAATGAAACGAAGACCAATTCATTCATACCTAATAAGGTAAATTTCATTTACTACTAGCTTTGCACTTTTTAATTTTATACATTAAATCAATGTATATATTAATCTTATAATGTATAAAATAAAAGGATAAAAAACAAAATTTGAAAACCATACATGATAAAATTAGGCGACTAAATACTTTAAAATGGAATGATCGATTTATTTTAATATTAGAAAGTCAATTTTAAATTTTAATCACAAAAAGTTAATATACATAATATACAACAGAAAAATGGATTATTAATTAATAATTTTATTAAACTAAAAACTGCATAGTGAAACAATTATTTGTCCAGATATCATTTAATCAAAACAAAGAAATAAACACACAAAGACATTAAATAAATTACCAAGTTTAATTAATCTTTGAACAAATTTGACATCTTCATGTTTAAGCAATGCAAAAAACAATATTTCAAATTTAATTTGTGATCTATGGCATTCCTTAGAGGTAGTTATTGATTTTGTCTTCAATTATTAAAATAATAAAACTGGTTTGTTAAATGGTCTGAGAACATAAATTCCAAAGTTATAAACTAAGAAAAAGACTCATTCCAAATATATTAAATTAAATGAAAAATTGATCCAGCAAAATTATTTAGTTAACAATCAATTTGTTCAGCACAAAAACAAAACTTTTTAAAAATATTAATTACTTAAGATTATTCAGTAATAAATCATTAGCACCCTGTATTTATTAAAACAATAACTATGATTAAACAAAACATTAACATCGAAAATATTACAACCTAAAAGATCTAAAATCGAACATTGACAAATTATAAAACTTAATACAAATATTAAAACTCTACTTTGTTCCCCTTTTAACATATAAAGCTCCAACAAACCCTGAATAAGATAGTGAAAGTAAAAACATTAGTAAGTGTTCACCTGCCCTATAAGTTGTGCACAACCTAACAATGGATCACCACTTAATTGAAATATAAAACAAAATAGCTAAAGATAATAACCATATCCAGTTAAATATGGCTCCATCATATCTGGAAAAACAATTATTTATATACAGATAGAATGTAGCTAGTTTATTTTTATTGGATAAACACAATAATATATCAATGTAAAAGATATATTTCCTAAGAGTGTAATCAACCGGAACTGGAAGAAACAAACTGGATCTTCCAGAGAAGTGGGTATTGAATAACCATACCGTCTGTAAAAAAAAAAAAAAATAAATAAAATAAAGAAATAATGATAGAAATAAAATAGGAAGCAGATTAAAAAAATTGGGCAGATAACCTTATCATAAATTTCTAAAAGGTAAACCCGTGGATGGAAGCAATGCTTACAACTCAAGTTACAGTAAACCATTGCTAACAATTTAAGATAAATTCACTGACTGAATTAAATAAATCACATACAAATGTTTATTTTTACATGTTTCTCTTCTAGCCACTGTTTGCCAAATACTAAAGTAAAGTTGAAATTAAATGTAAATTGTGCAGAAATTAATCGGGCATGTACTGAAAGCTAAATTTTAAAATTACATTAAACAATATTTTAAATGAACTTCAATACTACCGTAAATAAAGATGTTACCACTCAGCTTTAACCATTTCATTTAAAATGGAAACTAATATTATACACATAATAGTGCTTTAATAAATTAATTAATAATTTTATGTATTCATAAAACTCATAATTATACTCAGTAGACCCAAGAAGAATCTGTCAAACCAAGGTCACATCTGTTTGACAAAGTTCACTAATTTTCTCTCCAGAAAAACTTAGTGGTGTCAAACTAAAATATGAAATCATAGAACAGAAGGATGACAATGCTCAGGTTATGGAAGGGCAATAAAGAACTTGTTAGCCTACAGCAACAAAATTAAATTATTGATAGAGATCAAGATGTGCTGATTAGAAACCTGATAATTTCATCTCATGGAATAAGAAAAAGACATAGCAGACTAGTCAAAATACCGAATTTTGGTCCACTAATCAATGCAGAGCATACAATATCCGAATTCATAGAAATAAGACAGTGCTAAAATGGATTAATGCACTGTTCATGATGAACTGTCCCATAACAACTAGGAGAACAGAGACATGTCTGTTGGATTTTTTATAATTAATTTTAGTTACTTTTTAAATTTAATAAGTCTTTATATTAACAAACAAAAATTTATGTTGATTATAAATACAAACATAAAGACAATTTAATATGTCAGTCTAATGGTAAGGGATCCTTAAGACTTACTACATCCAGTTAACAGTATTAGTATTTTAATACATGCTAAACAGTAAATAATTTATAATCAAGAAATTGGATTTTTATTTCAAATTAAAAATCCACAAAATATGCTATATATTAACAGATGAAAACTTCATATATGCAATTATTTCTTATATTATCATAAAATAAGTTGGGTTGGCTTTGGAACACAATTAAATAAAAAATCTGTCTGTTCAACTTATTTATTTGGACAGCCCTGATGAAGCCCTGCAAAGTGGGGCGAAACGTTGGAAAATAAATAGTTGTAAACTATTTTTATTTCTCTTTTGACCGCAACCCTGACCATCTCCCTATATATAAATAAAAAATAATTTCTTCCTAAAAATATAACAAATAACAAGTTGTATAAGTTAAAAGGTTAAGAAATAGTTTAGAAGATGAAGCACTTTCAAAATGCATAAAGATTGATAAGTTGATGAGGATTGAATCAACAAAAAAAAAAAAAATTCAAAATCAGAACCTCAAAACAACATTAGAAAACCATTTTATGCTGCGTATGTCCACACCAAAATCTTTAAAACCCGATTAGAAAGTTTCAATCCGTTGACTGCTGTTGAAGTTTTGAAACCTCACACATTTTTTAATAACTTTTATTAAAGTCCCAGTAAACATTTAAGAATCAAAATTGAGATTTGTCATTTCTCAATGAAATATCCTTTATTTTGATATGTCATTTGTCAAAATCCATCACTCCTGAGAGACGGAAAAGGGATCTGTTCTAACGTACTATATAGATGTATGATTTGCAGCGATTTCTCAAATAAAATGGTCTTTCCATTCCATGGAGGGTTGAGGTGGGAAATTTGGATTTTTAATATCAATGCTAACCCAAACAACATTTCTACCCAACCTTTTGAAATATTAGTTTTTTTTTTTTTGTTTTGTTTCCTAGAATAAGAGGTAAAAAAGTAATTTGCTTGGTGTATGAAACAAATATAATAAAATAATAAATAAATTTTTTAACTTTCACTTAGCCAAAAATATTTTAAAGTAAAGCAAAAAATTATTTTTAATACACATGTTTCTTGTTCAGTAGTGAACAAGAAATATGTACATCAAGCTTTCCTCACTAGGTAAATTTAATAAATTGACAAATAATAATGAAAATAAATTTATTTATAAATATAGAAATGGATCAAGTATTTGAGGATAAATAAATCAATTATAATGTAACTTTAAATGATAGAGAAATGTTAGATGCATAATATGACAATAAATACATAAGAAAGAGAAAGTTAATAAAATATTTTATAAACTTTGTAATGTAATTAAAAATTACATGGTCTAACAATAATAATATATGAATTTTAACTCAAATATGCACAATATTTCATTTAATTGGAGAAAAAAACACACTAATAGAGAAACATATTCAAACATCTGCTAAATAAAAGCAGGTAAAATAAGAATATAATGATATAAAAAACAGGTATCTGATAATAATCATTAATTGCACATAAATGGCATTTTTACAACAAAATATGGAATATTTAGAGTAAGTGTACCAGTTATCACCACCTTAAGGATGCTTTTCTGAGTTTCCACTAATATTTACTTATTATTCAATTAATATATATTTTTTTTCACCTTTTGATCCACAAATGTCTTACAGGTAAAATCCACTCTTTTTTTGCTCAAAACAATATGAAATTACACCAGTAAATAGGAAAAAGGCAGAGGTGGCTTCAGTTTCAGAAAGAACACATTTTGCAGCTAATTCTGAAACTTTATTACAAGTTTAACTTTTAAAACAAATAAATTATGGGCAGCAACATAAAATTTACAATGAACTTATTAATGATTTGAATTCTCCAAGAGTCCAAGAGAGTGGCTCCTTTTGGGCCACATTAGCTCATGAGCGTCAGCAATATGGTTTGCTCGCATCTCCTTAAGTTATATTTCTTCCCACTTCTTATTTCCCACTTTCTTTTTTCTCACCCAGCTATCTTCAAAAAATGTTTTTCTTGGATATTTTCATTCCTCAACTCTTCAGGTTTTCCTATTGGTTATTTTTCTAATAGCAGTGAAATCAGGACTTTCTTCTGGAGCAACACCACATTCAATTTTCACCATGTTCGAGGTCATAACGATGCAATATCTAAGTAGAGTTTCCAGGTAAGCATAAACTCTAATTGCAGGTATAGAAAGTACCCTGCTAGGTTCTATCTTAATCTTCGGGAATATTATTTTCCTCATATTTATTACTAGGTAAAGATCCTTGTGAAAATTTGGGCTGAGGAATGCCGGGTTTTAAATAGGTAGACATTGGATTCTGCAAGTATTCCTATTCATAGTCAAATTTTTCATGTCTTTGAGTAAGCAATGTTTATTGATCAACTAAATTGAACTAACCTTTTATTTAATAATCAAAATTCAACTCTTATTCCATTAAAATATATTTCATTTCCATCTCAGTATTCTTAATACATGGCTCTCATAGTTACCTAGAATATCTAAATGAATTGAAGGAACCAGCCAATTAGCTAATGGACAACCCAAACTATTTATGTTACAAACAGACGTTTGACGCCAGAACATGCTGTTCCACTAATCATCTACCTGAGCCGGTGATAAACAACCAACCCTAGGTGAACATGGCCCAGTTACTACAGTTTTCCAAAAAAACTCAAATAGATTCTTGTCCAGCAGAAGAAAAAAAAAATGGAAATTGAATAAAAGACAAAATTGATCCTTTGAACCAGTTATTACCACATCTGGGGATAATTAGATTAAGCAGCTGATATATCTAGATATTTCTCTTAAATCTACATTCCTGAAGACTTCATTGTATTCTAAAAAACAATTACCTAAACATATAGATTACAGGAAGAGCAAAAAGCAAACAGAAAGACCTTGACAAAAAAAAATCAAAATATAACTCACTTTGTTACCACGGTGTAAAAAAACAACTGGTCACGAACACCGATAACAACAACGGGTTATTGAGGAGTTATTCTCCAACAACCTGCTAAACCTTAGTGCGAAAAATGGAGCCAAGACTTTAATATATAAACTGGCTCCAGATTAAAATTTTAAATTGGCACCAAATATTTTTTTAAAATCTAAGTTGGAAGTGGTGATAGTTGATACAGTGGTGAGAATTGATACATTTAACCTATTAATATTAAATTTATGTGGTTAAAATAAAAAAATTCTTACCATTAGCAGGAAACCTCGTTGTTAAAACTGACTGAGTTTAATTGGCTGCAGTAGCTTCTGAAGTAATAGGAGCACATCTTGAAACAAATTGTATCAATGATTTAATACCAGTCTTCAAGAAACTTGGAGTATTTGGTTTAGCAGAGAAGTCGTCAAGTATCAATCTCAGTTCATGAAACATGTTCTTTGTATAAGGATTTCTGTGGGATTTGTAACGCATAACAAGAAACTGGTAATAAAAGAATGGAGTAAGAAGACCAGCACGACTCCTGCAACAAACAATAATTATTACTAATATTGAGAAAATTATAAGTATTACATTAAAACTATTTACAATAGTTTTATATTTTATAAAACAGTATATAAAGTGTTAAATTCTAAAACCACTAATCCATTTTCTAATTTTTACCAAAATTAGATACACATTGAGTTGACCCTCACTAATTTGGACCATTCTATAATCCGAATCACCCCTTTAAAAACATCAAGATACAAAATATAAAATTAAATATTTGATTTTATGTATGTAGTACATATACAATTACATTTAGTAAAACTGTATCTGTATTATCAACACAATAAGTGCAGAGGCATAAATAATCAACTTAAAAATACCAACCCTTTTTATTTAAAATAAAATCCAAGCTATATATTAAAACTTTGCACTCGAGAGCTCCAGAGCGGAGCCATTTAAAATTTGTCTTCAAACTCAAGGGCTCTGCTATGGAGACAATGCAAATAATTTTCAGTTCATAATATAAGGACAAAGATAAATCGTAAAAACTATTGTGTATAAGATATTTTGCTTATGGTAACGAATGACGGTCGCAGCTTGCGGATTAATACAATGGTAATATGAGCGAAAAAAAAGTTCGAGTGCAAAGGGTTAAAACTAGGAAGCATGTTTATTTTCTTAATTTCTTTATCGCCAGACATAACCTTTTTATTAAAATAATCTTCAGTGCAAAATTATATTGTTGACACAATGGTAATTTACACTATTGAAAAACGAGTAACTATGAATTTTATTAAAATATAAATGTATGTACTAACAAAATGATTGTATTCCAAAAAACCTTTCACCAGCTTTTCAACACCCTCCACCACCTCAGGTATTTTTTGGTAACCAACATTTTTTTTAACAAACAACAAATGAAAATTTAAGATTATTTCACAAGAAAATAGTTAAAAAATAAACTTCTGAACAATGATTAATAATTGTAAAAACATTTTTATATAAACACATGTATGATTATTGTTTTTAAATTCATTAGTTATTTATAAAGTGACTTTTTTTCATTCAGTAATCTAAATTTTTCGCTAATCCAAACCCCCTTGGTTTTAATTAGTTCAGGTTATTGAGAGTCCACTGTATACGCAAGAATAGACTAAATTAAAATTAAAATAGTATTATACATAATGCACATATATTCATACTTATAGAAGTAAGGGCTATGAAAATCTAAACTGTACCTTGTTATCCAGGGATAATAATAGATAAAACCCTAATACCTTAAAAAATATTAGAATGCATATAGATAATTACATCTAAATAAACTCTGTAATCCAAAGTATAGTTGCAATCCCGTGTGGTGGGGTAAGAACAGAAAAATTGAAGTTTTCAAGGAAAATTATAAATTTTAACAAAATATAATATGAATATATGTTAGAAACAAGGAAACGATAGAAATAAGTAATCCTGATATTGAGGAAAAACACCAAAACATCAATAGGAGTTTTAATTAAATAGCCTATCAATTTAATTACAACATTTTTAATTAAATAGCTTATGCTCCATATTTGCAGCTGAATTGAGTCATCATAAAAACAGCCCAGTTAAGAATTTCAGATAGAGAAGATAACATAGTAGTTTGTTTGAATTCTCTAAACTATCTGCGATGTATCAATAACCAGTACTCCGAAAAACTACTCATCAAATAAATATATCCTACACGATGTAAATGATTTATTATTTGAATTAATTATTTTATTATAATTACTATAGGTTTTAGCTTCAACAAATCTGGAAATGTAAAACCTTAACATTAGAAAGTGTTACCAAACTGAGGATTTTCACTCTATCTAAATATCTAATTGAACTCTTTCTCGAAACGAAGAGGCAGACGGTAATGACCAATTCCGAGGATCATCATCAACTTTGGTGCCAAATCTAAAGAAAAATTGGTCCAGTAGTTCCATAAGTTAATTCAATTTTTGAATTCTACATATCATGAAACATAAAACCTCCAAATTTTAGGGAATGATAATTTGTTTTTTATGGTTCATTTTTGAAAATAATAAAACAAGAGTTCATCTGGTTGTTTTTCTTTGAATATCAAGTCAAATTGGTATAACTAAATATTTGATAGCCAATAAACCAGCAGCTGCAAAAGCACACTCATTGAACAAAGTCAAAAATTTAAATCTTTATTTGAAGAGAACAGAAATTCATCAATCCCTTAGAATAGCCCGTGTAAAGGCATGATAAATTCTATGAAATGAACAAACATCAAATAACCTCAAATTGACAAAGCACACAGTGAAGGACTTCATGCTACAAGTAGTCCAGATGATGAGAAGTTGTCATTACTTTTCATCAAATGGTACCCCCCCCCCCATCCCACAGCTCATTGATGACAGGAGAAACTGCATTGAAGTGCGAACAATGCTAAAAAAATGTAAACGGTAAAGCATATAACTCAGTAATTTTGCAATTCCTCCATCTCTAGATAAGGTATTAGGACATTATCAGAAATGCCTCACTAAAATCATTAAATTTACAAATGAGACAACAATTCACAATTATAATAATTTTTTTAGTTTTAAGTTTCAAATTGAACAGTTAATTAAGCCTTCTTAGTTTAAACCATTTATATTATATGCTTTCCCAATTTTATTCATACTTTTCATCACCAAATACAGACCATTGTGTGTATAATCGGCGATCCTTAATCATGAGCAGTTTTTTGCCCTTAAATATAATAAAATAATACCAATAAAATTTCATAAAGTAACATTTCTGATATGAAGAAACCTATAATCTTGAAGGGTTATCTTTTCATAAGACATTCATACATTAAGAGTCCTAATTATAAAAATATTATAATACTTACAAAAAAAGAAGAATAATAGAAAATGGCATCAAGAGAATCTCAGTAAGAGCAATCAGACTAAGTATTTTCCTGGATTGGAGCTCAACAAGTGAAATGAGTAATCTTGCACCCCACCATGAATTTCGTCCAATGGTCTGTAAGATAAAATAGTTTAAAATTAAAGTAAATGAAGTGTTTAACACACAGAAGTATATAATAAACCAATTATCTAATACATGTTTACTTGTCTATATATGAATATGCACATATACCACTATTATGATTATATACCCATAATTATACCATAACTTTATGATAAGTGGCAAAATATAAATACTTATACCAAAGAGTAGTACATAAGAATTCCACGTGTTGTGGATATATTCAGCAAGACAGAAAACTGAGCTAAACAGGAAAGAATAAATTATAGTATTAATGTTTGAAGGTAACAGTAAGTAATAACAGATATATGATGCTACCAATATAAAATTATAGTAGGCTTAGTTGGAGTTAAGAGTTATTAGAATATTTTCATGAAAATTTTATTTCAATCAAAGGAATTCACAACTGAACGAAAGTTACTGAGGATTATGTATGGAGAATTATGTATGATTTAATTTTATTGAATTAGGATTAACATCAGTTAATTTTCTGTTTAGGCAATGCATAATTATATATACAAAAAATAATAATATCTGATATTTGTAGAAGAAACCATACATCTTCAGGAACCTAGATTTAAAGAATCTCAAAGGGTTTTAAAATAATTTGTGATGAGTAATTTATTACATCGAAGTTAGGAGGACTAAACATTTTTTATAGTCAATTCTTGAGATACCACAAGGTTCAATTTCTGTTGTTCTTTGATAGATAAATGTCTATATATGGAAATAATTACATAATATATTGTTATTCAATTATAACAAAATATATTCATACAGTCTCAACAATTCTTTGTTAATTCATATTAAATGTATAACAATTCAGTAAACCCAGCCACCACCAAGGACAGTCAATCAAATAACAGTTTTTTTACAAACTTATTATCAATGATTTTAAAACCATTATAATTATAATTAGCATACCTCAATTTTAGTTTCACACCCTGACATTAATTATTAAAATTTGCAGGCTATCATGCACAGGTCAAATATAACACTTAATATTAAATATTTTATTATTAAAAATCCTATAAAATTTAATTATAGTTACCTAAAATTCAAACATTTATTCATAAATTAGTTTTACTAAAAATCTCTGTATAATGTTGGTTTTAATTTTTCATGTCTAACTTAGAATTAACTGTACAATTAATATTTTCTAATAAATAAATAGCTTGAGTATATTTCTTTAAAAAGTAATATTTTTCGTAAGTAAAATAATGCTTCGGTCAAAATCAAAACTATGTTTATTTTAATAAAAAAGCATACACCAGCACTGGCACAGCATGCGTAAAAAATATACAACCTGGTTGTGAGGTAGGTTAAACAATATTGGTATGGATAAGTGAATGATAGTAGAACAGGATAATTTGCAAATAAATATATAATTTATATTTAAATGTGTTAGTGATAAACATAGGTAATCAAACATACAATGGTGTAAATATTAATAAATAAATATGATTTTCCTTGTTTATTTTTTTAGGTTAATTTTGACTGTATTATATCTGACCTGGGCATATTAACCTGCAAATTTTAATGATTAAAGTGAGGCTGTGAAACTAAAATTAAATTATGCTAATTAGACAATAGATTGTTTGCTATCAAGCTGTTACTTGATGATGGCCGAATTAGCCATGTATATATATA
>NW_027106234.1:1005281-1013805 GCF_000696795.3 Halyomorpha halys | reverse complement strand
TATATATATACACACAGTATATAATTAAAAAGACATGAAAAAATTAAAACTAAATTTAATTATTTTAAAATACAGACCAGAAGGATGGTAAATTTTTAAACCAATTCTTTTAGCAAAGTAACTAATAAGTTGTCCAGTGAGACCAGTAAGATATATCATTTTTTTTAAAAATGGAGAACTAGAAATGGTAAGTTGTGGAGTCCAATTGTATAAGAAGTCACCAACAATAACATTGTAAATGTAATTATATTCAATAGTAAATCAATTTTTAAGGTACAAATCTTATGAACCCATAGACTTACCAATAAGCATTCAGATTTAATTTTTGGATCGAAATTTGAAAGTGGTAATAAGGAACTGATAACAAATAAAGAATAATAATTAACAAAAATGAAATTTTTTATATCACAAAATTTATTTAAGAAAGGCTCATAAGAAATGTAAATAAAACATGATAGAGCATGCTGAATGCAACTTCAACTGTATGGTTGTTGATGATTGTGAATGTGAAAGAAAGTAAACAGGAGGCACAGAAATGTTTCATTACAAATCACTATCACATCAGCACTATCTCGGTACTGTTCAAATGGAACAAATATTGAGTTTTCATAAAAATGACATAGTGATAATGATGTGTTAGTTAAAAAACAATTTAAAAAAAAATTGATGAATTAATAAATGAGAACTTACCCAAAAATGGGAATAAAATAAGTAAAGGTGCACAATATTGTAAGAACTCTAGTGCACCATAACCCCACATCAATTTTGTGAGTCCTAATATGAGATTTTAAAGCTTCGAATCCTTTAGGAGCCTGGTTTGCTCCAGTATTTTCAGAAGATGACATAGTACAGATGAAATAAATAAATGGATAAAAAAATCAGATTAAAATTAACTCCTAATATATTGTTGAAATAAATAAGGGAAACTATAATTTTATCGCAAGAGACATGTGCTAAAGAACGTCAAATCTGTTATTATCAAACAAGTAAATGAATTGCAAACTTGAAGGACAACCTTCACCTTATTTTCTCCAGTTTAGATATACAAAGAGAAACACTTGAAGCAACTACAAAGAGAAAGCATATAACATTTGTATTCAAATGTTTGTAAGTTTCGTACAAAGTGTGTTTTCAAGTAAAAACTGTTCGTTAAATACACACATTTATGAATTATAAATGTATTAAACTGGTTGATTTTTTTTTTATTATCAGATCACTTCTCATTTCATTGTTCTAGAAAATCAGTTTTATTATTAACCTCTGGAAGACGTTGGAAGCTGATCTTATCATAAAATGTCAGTTAAGACCAGGTAATTAATTATTACATTTTATATTTGTTTATAAAATCTCGTGACTCTGTCAGTACCAAATTACTATAAATATTATCTTATAAAACTAATTTACAGAGACCTCTTCAATGTGCCTAAATAAATTCACTACTAAAATTTACATGAATCGTTTACTAGGAGTATATAACATTCCTATGTCAAGAAAAGTTGACAGTGTCAGTTCAGTGTGAGCCTTAAATGTACATATGACTGTGTTCTGGTGATCAGTTGGCGGTTCTTTAACGGTTTTTCTTGCGAACAAAGGGCTTAGTTCTTTCTGAGTGTTTTCAGGAGAAATCCTTGAGCACACAGAATTTAATTTAAATTTTGTTCATAACATTAAGTTCCAGACTTTTATTATTAGTGAAGTGAAATTTCTTATTTAGACAATTATTTACTAGATAATTAGTTAAATGCGTGGAAAATCTCGATGAGCTACTACAGGACTAACTTCCACGCGCGAAGCTGCAGAAGAAAAAGCTACCCAAGAAGTCTCTCCTAGAAATGTAGAAAAAAATTCAGGAATAAATCTAGTAGATCTTTCAAATGACTACTGACATTTGACGAAGGCACCTAAAAAGAAAATAATGAAAAAGACATGAAATGCAATATTATCTCTGACCAAACAGGGCGGAGATACATATTTACCTAGACCTTGAAACAGACAAGCTTGCTGAAGAACATGACCCCCCTAAGGAAATTGCGGAGGATACCGTCAAAATAAAGAAGGAAACCTTTATCCCAAATAAATTTGTTATAAAAAAACTTGAATGCCTCTATTCCTATCAGTGACAGGTACTCTTTCCCTTTCGTGCCTTTGCAACTCTCATACGTCCAGCGGCTGTGATTTTTTTTTTTAATGACCCCCCTTTCTGGTCATTTCTGAAATATGGGAGGGGGCTGAGGAGTTATTTAGAGGTAACCAACCTATTCCAACCATGTTGGGGGATCATGTATTAATTTCGTGGACCTCCACAGAAATAAAAGTTGAACCGACACTGCTGCAGTCACGAGTCAGTCGTTTAATTCCCTTAATCTGCTAACAGCAACCGATTATGATAACAGTGCCCTTAGGCGTCACTACAAAGGACCTACAGACGAGCGTCTGGTACGCCAACCGTTGTCTTTTCACGGTTGTAAAATACATTTCTCGGCAGGACGCCGCCTCGCTCCAGAGCTACAAACACTAGCAATTCGGGCATATAATAAATTATTGTAACCACGCAATATCATGCGTCCGCTGCAGTGACCCGTACAATCTCTTCAAGTGTTTCAAGCGCGAAGGCGTACCAATATGAGGCTACCTGCAACGGCGACCGCGTTGTTATGTTTAGGGGATGCATATATAGAAAAAAAGCTAATAAGTGCAATAGAAAAGAAAAAAGCGTCTGCCGCCGCTGAATTAAAGCACATCATACGGGCAGAAAAAACCTCCGCGCGGCTCTTCCAAATTTGACAGTAAGCAACCACGACCAGTACGTCCCGTCCACAACCACCATTGTCTGCCAGCCACGCTCAACATTCTCCTCTGTCTTCCGATGGCTTAACTCCACCACCTACGAGTCTTCCCCCGACTTTTGCAGGAAGCCATAAGTATCAGCGAAAGCAAAACTTAATAAAAGAGAAAAAAAAATAACATATGATACGCTTGGATTGCTGTAAAATACTGGCTTTATTGGGTTCGAAGCATCTCTTTAAATCCATTCGATCAGCTGATCTCCTTAGTCAGCTGACATAGAAGTAAAAGCTGACTCAGGTCATAACTCCCCCCACCAGTTTACGAACAAGCCTCGTAAACTAATACTATACATTATAATAAAATAGAAAAAGAAAAACAACAAAAACAAATGATTTACAATAAAAACAAATCGCAATACACATATCATTGTAAAAACTCACAAGCTCCCTCAAATTAACGCTAAATACATAATTTAAACCTAAGAAAAAAACAAAAGAACTCTTCATACAGTACATTAACAAGTTAAAATGAAAAAAAATAATATTTACAAAAGTCAAAAACAATAAATAACTAAATTTTCTGTAATCTGATCTAGTCGTGGCTGGCAATATGAGAACACTCCAGTTTTTATATTGTCATTGCCGGAAGTTTTAACTCTTCAATATGAACAGTTCTCCTCTTTTGGGTTCTTTGATACTTTCTACTGTAACAATATTGTGTTACCTAATAACTATCACCCAGAATGGGCCCTCGTATTGCTGTATCTCCTAACCCCTGTTAAACCCAAACTTTCTATGTACGATCGTCCCAATTTGGATCGCTCACATCCTGCTGTGACCTTTAAATTCTCCTGTGCCACCCTCCTGGTTTTTCCTTTTCCATTCTTCTCTGGGTCTTCTCATTTAACTTTCTTTGAGCAACATGGTTGTTGTGTATCTCCTCACCATCCACTGCCGTGCCCTTATAGTCCCGCCTGTGTCTTCGAAGCCCATAGAGGATCTCAAATAGTGAAAACCCGTGACGGTGTGTACCGAATGACTATATGCCGCTAACGCCGGCATTGTTACATCTGGTGCCAATCCCTTGTCGATCTGATATAAGATGGTAACTCAACATGCCATGAAGCCACTCTATGCCTCCTCTACTCTTTGGGTGTCCTGGTGTGTTGAGGTGCCATGTCATGTCAAGGTCCTTCATTTCGAAACCTGGCATTGTTGAATTCTCTGCCTGGGTCCGATGCGATGCTCTCCGGAATTCCGTAGAACTGGAACCACAATTGGAGAGCTGTCAACCCTGCTTCCGACGATTTGTCCTGCACCTGGTGCGCCATTGCCGCCATGCTGAATATATCAAACATGGTTATCTATTTATATCCTCTCCATGTTAAAGTATCGTTCTACAGATCGTTGAGCGGTCCATCTGGGGTATGTGTCCCCTGTGTTCTTGTCTCCCTTTTGGGGGGTTTCTATCATATTTCGTGCGCAAACAAACTTCACAATTTCCTACAACCTCCGTTATAGTTTTCTTTATCCCCATACCAAAAGTACTTTCTCTTTAACGCGTGCAGGGTCTCCGGGACTCCGCGGTGATTTGTTTTGCCCTGGTGATATGGTATGGTCACCTCTTTTTGTCGTTCTTCTTCCTGAAGGGCTTCCACCATCTGCTTGCAATGGATAAACCTCCTATCCATCCCTATTTGTTCACTACACCATAGCCGCTTGATCTTCTCCCAGATGATGGCATCCCCCACGAAAAGGTGATGAGTTTCTCCGGGCCCTGAAGTATCCTTCAACACTCTACAAATCTGGTCATCCCTCACACCTGGCTGTGACCAAATTGTCAAGATTTTGCTGCTCCCATAGTTGCTACTTTCAACTTTGAGCAATCCAGTGGTCCTCGTCATCTATACAATCTGCCACCTCTTGTTGTTTATTATGTCCTCCGGTCTCTCTATATCTACTAGTCTTCCTTCCTCTTAGCTGCTTTCAGATGAAGATTTTTCCCTGTCGTCTACCTCACCTACTACATTTTGTTCTTCTTCCTCTCCCAGTGTCCACTCCCACAGGAACTGCCTAGATAGTTCTCCGGGGTTCTCTTCTACTGCATTTACCCTAATTGCTCGAGAAAACCAGTCTACCACATTTTCTGGTTTATTTATTATCTTCATGTTATACTGTGTGAAGAGCTCTTTCCAACACGTAATCCTAGTCGAAGACTCCTTCAATTTTCCCACCTATTGCAGAGGCTTGTGGTCAGTGTGTACCCTAAACCTTCTGCCAAACACATAGGGTCTAAAGTGGTGAACAGCCCACACTATTCCCAAGAGTTCTTTTTCCAGTGCACTGTGTCAGGTCTCTGTCTCTGTTAAGCACCTATTGGCCTACGGCACTGGGAGAATCCCCCTTCACCATCCTGAGACAACACCACTCCCAATGAGTACTCAATTGCGTCTGTAGTGATATTGAATTTACTTGCTACAATATTTGTACTATTTCTTTTCATGTAATATTTCTAAATGGAAGTTATATTTTTAGACATTTAAAACTATCCCATCAGCAGAAAAAACACTGATAAACTTCCTTCAAAACTTGGCTGAGGACAGCAACAAATTTGTGGAGGGAGGAGTTTAGCAGTTCAGTTTTCACATTCAATTAGATTTAGAATTCAAATAAAACATTTATAATAAGTTCAATTTTTGAGATGGAAATGCATAATATGAGTATAGGATGAATGAGGGATTAAAACAGACACAGAAAACAAAATAAATCAATACAATAGCAATTTAATTGCTAGTAGTTGTAATAGTTTAGTTCCGATATACTGATTTGTAATATTTAGGTTTAATGAAAAGAACACCAAAAAAAAAAACAAATAAATAAATTGTATGTGTTAATTACATAATATTAATTCATATATATTAATATTATATCTATTAAGTGTTTGAGTATAATGTGTGATTTTATTTATAATACTTTTGTATCCCATATTTGCATTGTAATTGCAATAAACCGTTTTTAAAAGTGTCTGCAGGACTCTATTTATTTAAATATTGATTAAAACTAGTATTTATCTCACAAAAGATTAAAGATATAAAAAAATAGATAAATAATAAGGAATAACTTTGTTGTTCAGTTCATGTTAAACTAAAAATTGTAAATACACTTTTCACATACTTTCACAAACTCTGGAAGGAGTAAACTTCAGCCATCTTGGATTAATAACCAAAAGAACTAAACTGTGCAATTTTAAGGTAAACACCCAGTACTACACCATCATGTATGTAGCATATAATTAACAAATTCCACCTTCCATTCACAAAAAATCCCACAGAAAATAAAATGTATGCAGTTTGCTCCTCAACTATGGTATGTGTTGAACCAAATAACGTTAAAAACATAGGGGCAACACAAACCCCTTTAAAATGCTGAATAGGGGGACACACCAATACAAAATGGATGCTATCTGAATATGTAATAAGCCTAGGTTAAAAAAATAAATAATTTTTCAGCAAACATTGTAAGGATGGGTGAGAGGTTATTAAAGCTTTGAGGCAAACAGTGACTATTGGTACAGAATAGTAGTTTAATAAGAACTATATTGAGGCAACTTTTCGCAACTTTATTGTATTAAAAAACTACAATGTATAGAGTATAATTTAAGATTAATAACAATTACAATTAAAACATTACTTATATTTGTCTATTACAATATGTTCTACATTGCTGTGAAAGAACTAACTCAAGGTTTATGCCAGAATAGGGGTGAAATAGAGGAAGGTATATGTGGGTGTGTTTGTTTGCTCTGCTCCCTCCTTCTCCTAGGTGATAGTTTGCTTCTAGGGTGGATATATGTTACTTTATTCAATCTCTTCACATGTCTGTATCCTTAAATCTTCTTCCCTTGTACTTGTGTCCACCATCTCCTGCGCACACTTGATGAACATGTGTCCCTCTTTTTGATTATGAATGCTCCTCTTTATTAGGCATATCAAGGCGGCATTTAATGAAACTGCTTCTTCCCAGTCTAACAGATTCTCAACTACTTTTGCTTCCATTCTCAACAGAATTCTATCACCCCCTTTTAGGAAATCATTCAACTTTCCAATCTCGCCTGAGAATCGCTCCAAGTCTGAAATCACCTTTTTGAGGTCCTGGGATGTCGTCCAGAGTTTCTTTGTGGCTGGTGTGTTCACATGGACTATGAGGGGGACAAAGTTTCCGGGTTTCGGTACCACTTATGGGATGTCAGAGAGAAATAATAAAAAAAAAAAAGGAAAAAAGGGCAGAGTAACAACCCATAGGTTTACTAAAATAACACCAATTTATTTCTGCTCTTAAGTCTCTTTATATACAATCCAGAGTGTTTATTTAAATGGGGAGGAGGTATTAAGGCTGACAATATGCCTTGCCATATATAATATATATTGTACATATATATTATATAACTTATATAATAATATACATACAGGCTACATAAATGAGCAAAACAAAAGTAACTGTTATGGATAAAAAAAAAAGCCAATTTATTCATTTATTCAATAATAAAATAGTAGTAAAACAAGATATATAAAAACTCGGAAATAATAATAATAAATACATAACTGAATCTAACTAACTTTAACTTGTCAATAAAAGCTGCTTATAACTCCATAAATAAAAGCCTTTGTCTGATGTTAATATATACTAAAAATCAAAATAATGGAAAATAGCACACTTCAATTTTCAATGGTTGTGATTTGTCCAACTTAATAAGATCCAAAAAAATAATAGTGGAGTAGGATACTTCCAAGCTCATTTTAACATTTATACCATTGATTAAAAGTATTGTAGCGATACCACTACTATTTGCTGGTCACCATTCCAGCTACCACCAGAACCGTTAGAGCCGACATGACACGATTTACCAATAAACATGTGAGCTACTATAGTCATCACATAAACATCATAAGTTGATATACGTAACATTTCTTGTAAATACTCCCATTTCATACATGTAATAACCATATCATATATTCTAATATTCTGAAATTTATTATTTGAATCAATAGAGATTACGATAGAATCATCTGATCCACCAAAAGTTAACGCCTTATACATAGCATCTCTCAGGGGTGTTTAGTAGCCCAGAGAGTTGACTTAGTGCAACTTGGCAAATCTAAGTGTGAATATCGTCCTCAGGGATTTCTCCTCCTTAGGAGCCTGTGTGTAATGATATACATAGTGGACCAATATATTCATGTGTGTCCGTACCTCCAGCAAGTACCTAAGAGACTTTTCATTCTCTTCATGATTGTAAGCAAGTACCATAGGAAGTGGAGTTCCTATCATGTGAGGATTTATGGTGAGTACCCATAAAACTCATCCTGTCAATTGATCTCCCAGCCAGCTACCTAACCTATGAATATGCATTGTCAAGGCCTTCTGATTTGTAATACTTTACATCTTCAATCAAAGTTAGAACAGCAAGTTATACAAAACCACTTCAACAGAATTATTTAGTAAGAGCCTAAAGTGCCAAAGTGTAATAATTAGATTATAAATTAATAGTCTTTTTAGTAGTAGAAGCAATGGAAAATGTATGGATGATATTTAAATATAAAGGCATCAATTTGGTTTTCATTCATTTATTGATAAAAAAAAAAAATGAAAGGAAAGAAAAACAAAAACTTATTTAATTAATTTACAAGTGCAATATGGTATAACTTTTTATAAACAATTTCCACACACACATACACATT
>NW_027106234.1:995636-1005231 GCF_000696795.3 Halyomorpha halys | reverse complement strand
ATATACACACACACACACATACATACACATACATCATTATATATTTACATATTCACTTACATTTAAATACAATGTATTGTTGATCCTAATACAGTTACAGCAATTAAACTAACATAACCAATTTCAGATTTTAAGAAAAAATACATTAATCATAACAAAAAATTTTTACTGTATTTGTTAAAAATTCTTAGTATAGACATTTTCAAGACCACTTTGTCAAAAAGTATACCTAGATAAAAGAATAAAAGAAAAGGGTGATACTGTTTAGGATAAATGGAGTTCGCAATTGTATTAAGATCATAAAATTTTTATATTTTTACCCTTCTTATTTCAATATTCTTATTTACAAATTAACATATTTCATTTATAAATATATTATAACAATATTCTTCAAAAATATCAATACTTTCCATCAATCATAATACATGTCATTTATAAAACAACATGCAATATTAATACTTATAAACATTACGAAAGTTTCTATGCATGAGTAGTTTAAATCTCTATATACATATGCATTTACATTGAAAAACACACACACACACACACATAAATGTGTGAGTACATTTTAAATTTTATTGAAATTCCACAATCTTCATAAATCACAGATATAGATGACAATCATATTTTAAATAAGAGATGAATTAAATAATTATTTCATTAAATAATGATGAAAAAAAAAAGGAATGTAAAAATTAAACTTAAAAAAAAATTTAGAACATTATCAAATATATTTACAATCCAACAGAAATATCTAGCAATAAACTATTTATTTACAAGTCTTAATTTAATTATATATACAAAACTCCATCTATAGCAAAGGAATTATTTTAATGATACACAACTTACTTTATACTATAACTCTCATAGGACATTGTTGAATGTTAAAACAATGGCAAATGTACTATTTGTTATATTAATTAACAAAGAAAATTACAAAATTACATTTGATCAAATTTCCCATCACATGAAATATCTGAAGCTACCAATGACTTCAAATCAACTTTCCATTACATGGAAGAAATGATATATAAATAAATAACTTAAATTCATTTTATTTAAATTCACTGTGTCATGCTATATAAAATTTTAAAAGCTCTACAACAATAACAATTTTTACAACTCTTAACAAAATATGAACTTTTTTTGTATTTTTTTTTTCAAAATACATTTTGCAATATTTACATTTTACACATAATTATATAAATTCTTTTTAAAAATTTAACAGAATAAATAAGGCCTCTTTCATTTTAAAAATTAAAACGAAATATTATGGATAATTTATTTTTGTGGTGATAGGTAAAATTAAACACAATTACATGTAAGAGGACTTATCCATAATATACATAGTGATTTTAAGTTTAAACTGCTAAAATTTATTTTTAAAACTTCTTTTTTGTTATTTTTCCCCCTCTAAATCATCATTCTTAAGAAAATGACTCTTTTATTTTAACTCTTTAAAATAATGTAAAGATTGATTATAATCAATCACTCTTGCCACAGTAATTAAAATATTAGAAAACAGATTAAATCTCAAATAATTTATTATTTTTCATTGGACTCCTTCCTTGGAAAAACAATTATGAAAAAAGTAGCTTTAATTTGTTTTCAAATAAATCTAAAAATTAATCAGTTCATTTAGATACATAAGAGCTATAAATGAGATCACATATCACTGTGATAATTGAATGAAAACGTATTAATTTCAATGTTTTCAAATGATGAATTAATGTAAACAGTAAAGTCTCAAAAGTTATATTTTTGATTATAAGAGATAAAATAATTATCAATTCAGAAAAATTAATTTCCCTTTCATTCAATGAAGTACTTCAAAATATATTTTTATCATTTAAAAACTTTAGTGCTATTGAATTAATTACAAGAAAACTATTTATTTGTAATTTATAGATAACATATTTTTTTGTAATAATGTATAATTATATAAAATAAATCAAACCATATATATGAATTTTACAAATTTTGTACATAAGAACCAATATTTTATATTTATTTCATGATTTATGAATATTAAAAAGACCAAAGTAATAAAACAATTCACCTTTAGATTTCAATAGATCAAATTAAGGCTACAAGTAGTTAGGGATTTTTAACTGGTCACTGAACCATCTTAATGAAATATGACTGGTAAAAAAATAACTTGCAATGAAGTTAAACTCAACAAACTTTTGCTGAAGTATAAGACTAATTTAATTTTGAAAATTCCTACAATGGAAAGAATTTATTAAATTAATTTTTTTAAATATGTGGATGGAGTAATTCTTGTACATTACTCCTAAATATAAGTTTTCTTCACTTTTTGTAAAGTTTTATTATTTTCTGAAGATGTATTTGCATTCTTGTCATTGGCATTTTTTGGTGGTACGTTAACAAGCAGATTAATTGATTTATTGTTTGCACAAGGAGAGAGATATGATGCACCTTCTCCATTTAATGGGCTGAAAAAGAAAAAAATTTGATAATGTTGAGTAGATATTTAATGTTTATTCTAGTTTATTTACCATATTTACTGTCATTTTCACATACACATGCATATACCTATAAGAGATATTTTTGTATCCATAGGTATAATATTAATGTTAAAATATATATAACTTATATCCATAAACAAGATTTAAACATTAAAATGCATATAATTTACCCACGAGAATGAGCGACTAAAATGTATATAGAAAGTGGAAAAAGAGGAGTATTTAATAATTAGATGTTTAAAACAAGGTAACTAAGTGGAAGTAGAATGGATTAGATTTTTTTACTATATAGACTTAGTTTATTAATTATTTACCATTAGAAGATGTTGTTCCATTAAAGATTATTGTACATTCCTTTGTTATAACTTATAAGGGTTGAAACGTAGTTAGTAAATAAATAATATTTAAAATCCATTTAACTATACTTAAAGGATTTTTAAATATATATATATATATATATATATATATATATATATACATACATACATACATACATACATATACACATATATCTTTTAGTTTACTGGCTGAATGAGATTATTTGCACTACAACTTAATTGAAAATAATAATTTTAGAAAATGAAATATGTGTAAAAACTAAATGTCCTTGAAGAACAAGTAAATAACTGAATCATGTATATGAAATAAAAAAGTTACTTCAACAAATTAATGTGTTTTAAATACCTGTTATGCTGATGATGTAAAGGCATATTGGTATATGCATTATCTGGTCTGAAATGTCTAGAGCATAAGTAACCAGCTACAAATCCAACAACTAAAGTGGCCAACACAGCAGTAGTAACAACAAGACCTAATGTGTCAGCAGTATAAATGACTATCTTTTCTTGTGTTCCTCCACCAACTTCATCTAAGGAGATAAAAGAAGATCGTAAGATATATTCAAAAATAAGGAATTATCAGCATAGAATTAGGTTTGAATTAGAAAAATACTTACTAGCTGAACAGAGGTTTGGATTACATATGGTACATTTAGGGCAAAGGCTCCCATCTTTATCCATTACATCTGAAAATTAAGACAGAATTAAGTCAAAGAATTCCAGCACAACAGTATGGTAAAGTGTATTTGTGCAATTTAAATCAATGAATTACAATTGAAATATTTGAGATTTCACTTATATCACATTAAAAATTTTCCTGGAATTCTGAGAATATTTAAAAATAATATTAGGTTTTGTTTTGATACATTTAATGACTAACAGGAGGTGCAATACCATTTTTTAGATTTAAAATTAACAATGAATAATAATAATAAAAGGATTACCACTGATTTTTAACAAAAACATCAAAAGTAAAAGAAAATATTAAAAGGAAATGTTGAAGGTAAATACAGAAACATTTAATATGTAAGACAGAAATAGCATAGTATAAAAAAAACAAAAAAAAAACAGTAATTATTTATTATTATTATTGTTCCATCTTTTACAATTATTTTCATCTGCTTATATAGTTTTTACCTGAAACCTTATTCCAAAATACTTCTCAGGTTTAGATTCAATGTCATTGTAGCGATTACAAACATACATTTATGTATATATTTTTTTCTATATTATTTAAAGTTTCATCATGAAAATAATTTTTTTGTCCACCCCAAACCTACTGAACAGAATCCATTAAAAAAATTTGAGATCTGTTAAGATGAAATTTGAATATCAAAATCACATGAAAAAGGATGTTAAAAATATAATTTTTTTTACAATAAATAAATGGGAATAATAGAAATTTTCATTTCTATTTTAGAAGTTTCATATTTTGGATAAGTACAGATGATGAATGGAGTTAACTATAGTTACAGTTGCATGTTCAAACAGGGATAAGATGTTTTTTAAACTAACCTAAATATGAAAGTTAATTACCTTAAATGGAATCTAAATCACATGGAATGCTGACAAAAATTAATTCTGTAAGAAAGCACCCTATACTTCAAGTTATACAATGTGGGTGTATATATAAATTTGGAAGTAAATAATTTATGTTTCATGCAGTAATTGAAAAATATCAATTAGTAAAGAATCATTAAGACCGGCTACAAAACTTGGAGGATACGACAATAGACTAAATTGTCTTATTCAAACCTTTACTATAACTTATAAGCTACAAACATAATTACAGCACTAAAGAGAGAACATGGATAGGTCATTAAAGCTAATAAGCAGTCAACTTATTTCTTGGAGCATTATAGGTTTAGAAATTAGGCTAATGCTTTCCAAAATAATTGAAATTGTATATTTGATGGGTATTTAAAGATTTGTTTTTAAAAATTTAAAGTAAATTTATTAATCTTAGTTTGTTACCATTCATTTCTTCTTCTCCTTCCAGAGGATGAACTGCTACAGCTGACTTTAGTTGACCTAAAATATAATTAAAGATTTTTTTAAACCAAATTCATTGTAAAACAATTTCTTTCTAGAAGAAAGAAAAAATATATAAATTCAATTACCTGGAGGTTGACATGATGGATGAGATCCTCTAATAATATTTTGCAAAAATTGTTTTGTATTACCATTGAACTGGTTGTGCGCTATGCATGATTCAGTTTGAGGATCCCATGCACAATATGGGTCTTGAATTCCAACACATTCTCTGTAAAAAAACAATGCAAGTTCAACTACTTGTGACAGGATATTACAAACTAACCAAATAAATATATTACATCACTTATAAACAGTTAAATAATATACTGAAAGAAAAGGGATACAGCATGTAGATGTGACAATAAGGTGTCTAGATGATTTTTACCTGCATGTTGTAATTGTAGAACAACGATAAAGGGGGACGGAGTGAATTACTTCATTGGTTATGATCAATAGTTTAGGTACATCATTTTCATGTCGAACCACAGTTAGTGATTTTATTGCAGAGTTTGAATTGGTTATTTGAATTTCTTCAGTAAAAAGTGCAGCACCAGGCTTACCCATGCCACGATTTACTGCTTTTATGATCCGTCCATCATCTATAACAGATTATAATGTATTCTTTAAAAAATTATTTTAATTTTATTTTATTAATAATATACTAAAATATCATAATATCTGTAGATAAATTAACCCTTTAGTGGACAGATTGTTATTTATTACCACTATAGTATCATTTAAGACAGCTAGTGTGTTATCATTAGAGCTTAAGATTACTCACTCTGTGATATCTCCAGTTGCTGTCTGTAAGAGGGGAGAAGCATTGGAAAAGAAACCTTTTTGACAATCCCTGTTTCTTGGTATGAAGAGTTATAAAACTATAAAAGAGTGGTAAAACTATGACAATATGTCATGTGCCATGAACCGCACAGTTTAGGAATTGGTTGATACCAATGTGTTATGAACTGTCTCATTCTAATACCATTATGTCAGAATATAAATACTTTAATATTTTTTATAGAAAGTAAATATAATAAATCGTAAGATTGTGTGACTCCAAAAATGAAAACCTTAACATATTTTCTTTTTAAAGTTTTTTGAAAACAATGAATTTATTTCGGAGAAACAAGTACTAAGCTATTTATGTATGGTGATATTCTATTTTAAGGATTGTATGTACATATTTTAGATATCCTTTGTAGTTTTTCTTGTTACCTTTTAAAGTTTTCAGAAATTTAGGAATTTGAATGATAAATGTCCTAACTAACAACATTTTACTTTTAATTTTATAGGGATATAAATATTTGTGAGTGTGTAATACATGATAATTTATTTGGAGTCGTTTTTATTTATTTTATTAAATTTAGTTTAGCTATGCTTTCCTGATTCTTTTTCTAGTTTTCAAAACTTTTTGGTTCTGAAAGTTACAATTACACACATCTATTTTCATTTTCATCACAAATTCCTTGATTGAATGATGTGAAGAAGAATAAATCTGCAGTCCCAGCAAATAACTGTTTAAGTAAAAAATTATAAATTTTCAAGACATCAGTTTCAAATTTCTATAAACATGGGACTTAAAAAAAGATAAAATAAAATATTGCTGAAAGGGCCTAATATAACAAATACTTGTGGTAGTGATTTTTTTTTAATTTGCAGAAACAGTGATTTGAATGTCTTAATAATTTAATAAAATGTGACTATTTTTTTCTATTCAATTTTGATTTTGTACATTGAATTTTGAATTTTTATATACAAAGCCCATAAAAAAAGATGTGAGACTATCAGAAAGTTAATAATGGGAGGTTGATACATGTTCAAATAAGATATATTCTGTTTGTCAATAAAAATATTTAACGCAAACTAAAAAATATTCTTGTTATATTACCTGTACCAATAAACAATACATCCATTGCTTGACCATTGAGTGTTTTCACCTGCGGATCCACAGCAATAGCAGTAAAGCGGTTTCTGAAATCACAATATAAAATACAATGTAAGTATTTTATTAATACTAAAAATTAATTTCTTCTATTTTCAATTCCTGGGATGTATTTTTTTAAAAATTGAATTAATTGAGTATTTTTTCTACTTTATTTTCTACATTCTTGGAGGATGTGATGGGTCTCACATATAAAGGGGCCTCTACATGTTGGCCGAGCCATGGCGAACTCAGACATGCGCGAGCATGTGGATGGGTGGCTTGGCTTGGTTGGCCTAGGCTCGTTGCCGAGCCGTCAAGAGTCGGTTTTTTGGCCACAGATCAAAGGGGTTCATGAGGGCGCTCGTGTATATCTTTACAATCTAATCTTTCATTGTATACATTTTTTACAAGATTATATATACAACAGCACAATTATGAAAGTTAAAATAAAAGATGAATTTAATTAATTTTTATTTAATTTTAAGCTTATCTAGTCCGATTTTTGTGAATTGTTGTCATCCACCATCTTCTTAGTCGTATTTTACGTTTTCTTTCATTTTCTTTTGTAATAAAAATAATATAATCCCAGGGCAATTGCTGAAATCACTTCAACGTCCTCCATGTTTGCCTCTCTGAATAACACTGACATGTGGATGGTCCGCACTTTGTTTGCCGAGCATTTGTACGAGCCTCCGATCCATGGCGAGCGGCCAACATGTGGATCCACCTTAAGACTTATGTCCATCCAGTCTTAGAATACGGTTCTGAGGTCATTTGTACTGCCGCTGATGCATCCCTAAAGAGGCTAGACAGCCAGCAGAACAAAGCACTGCAACTAATCTTGGGTGCACAGTGCTCTACCACCGTTGCAGCTATGGAGTTGCAGACTACAATAGAACCTCTTTCTAAACCACATGAGTGAACTGCAATGTGTCTTCACAAGCAAATGCAAAGAGTAGAGACAGGGTTTTTGAATAACTACAAAATTCCAACTCAAAAGCTCAAGATGCGAAAATCCTTCATGTTGAAAGCCAAGACTTTACTTGAAGAAAGAGGGTTTGACAGCATAGAGAGGGAATGATTTATACAGACGCATTTCTCAATACACTATCATGAAAGCAAGGCAGAGCTGCAACTCCTCCGACTGGTAGATAAGAAAACAAATGTCTGGCTTTGAGTTAAAAGCAATAGCCCTGGAAACAACAGCTTAAAAGTACACTTCTAAGGATTGGCTTCACATTTATACAGACGGAGCAGCTGAATTAACTGTTAGAAATGCTGGAGCAGGAGTTTACTCAAGAGATTTTCAATTCAGTACTAATGTAGGTAAGGATAGTGAAATACCAGCTATTCTCATTACCTTAAGAACACAGTCTAGAATGCAAAACCAGAATGTTATCTTCACTGACTCTGAAGCAGGTATCCTTGCTATTACTAACACGTACGAAAAATTTTTATGAAATTTTGTCTTATGACCTCGCGATGAGGGCAGTCAGATAAATGGCTGGATGTCATGTCCGATGTGATAATTAATAAGCAACAAGGGTCACCTCTCCTCTGATCTTATGGAGATTAGCACCCAAGTAATCATGGTCAGAGATAGCTCTAAAAGCAGCGACCAACTTGTGGTGGGGAAGATCAGGTGGTATACAATTGCTTGGAATGATGAGGTTTGCATATGCTAGGTAAAGTTAATGCCACTTAGCTCTCAATGATGAATTAAGACCACAGATTGTTGGTCTAAAAGATGAGGTTCATTTTTATAACACACTCTTACAAATTTTGGTGTAAGAAACAACTTGAGTGAGGCAAACAGTTGACCTATCAGTCCTATGTCATATAATTTCTGTACCAGTATCCTCCAAAAAATTCTGTCAAAAGCAGTCCTGAAATCCACAAATACAACTAGGGTACTCTGCTTGAGATGGAAACAATTCTTAATTTGCTGAGTTAGACGTACAACTTGTTCTATATTGCTGCAATGCTTTCTAAACCCTGCCTGTACAGTGGACAAGAGATTATGTCAGTTGAGTTACTGTTGCAGGGGCCAAAGTATCACCTTCTCATATACTTTTGAAAATACACTCGTAAGTGCTTGGTAACTTGATTACTGAGTTGATTGCCATTCTAAAGAATAGGGACAATTTCGACCTTTCTCCAGGCATCAGGGAACTGCTACTGCCATACCATGTTGAAAAAAGTAATTATTGTATTTTTGGCAGTGTAACCCTGGTTTATCAGAAATTCTGCCAAAAGTTCATCTGGAGTAGTGCATTTTCCCTTCTTCGTGCATCGGGACGTCATATCTAACTCATTATGAGAAAAGTCACCACTAAGCAACTGTGCTCTCCCTCACGTAAACATGTTGGAATCCCAGTTTTTTAAAATTATTTTATTTTTGTCTTCAGTGATCTTTATCATCTTCGGTCAGTTGTGGTCAATTATTTTATTTTTGTCTTCGGTCACCAATTAAAATAAATTGATTGTAATTGGTTTTTTTTTTTTGGTTTTTTTTTGTACTATTACATGTATCGATTTGAGGAAATTACTTATAAGTGCTCACTGTAAGGAAGAAGAATTATTTTTTGTACATATAAATTTGTTTGTTATTTTGTTTTAAATCATGTATAGAGATTGTATATATATATTTTGTTTTTGTATGTAGGAGTCATAAGATTTTTTAGTTTCACTCTTGTATTTATTATAAATAGTTGCTTTACTGATTTTTTTAATGTCATTCTATTGAATAAGGACTGTTCGTCTATTGTTAGTTGTCTATAGGTTACTATAAATAGTTTTTCCTACTTGTT
>NW_027106234.1:990736-994126 GCF_000696795.3 Halyomorpha halys | reverse complement strand
ATAATATCTATGCTAGTTAAATTTTAGCTACTGATATTATGATATAGTTACTTTAACTTTATAAATGAGCTAATGAAAATTAAATAATTATTATAAAAATAAAAATACGTTGATATTATACCTTTTAAACAAAATATTTTCATAAAAATAACATATTACAACTACTTGTAGGTCTGAACTTGTAATAAAGGCATAATGTTTTAATTCTTCTAAATATGTATCTAGTTTTTATTTATTTATTTTTCAAAGTTTGTTTCAATGCCATTGGAAAACATCCTATTATCTCCACTGCCTGCCTTTTACCTTATTTATAGTTAATAAAATCTAATCTGTTTTGAAAATCTTTTGCACCACTAATTTTAGCAGGTTCCATGTTATAGATACTTCAATTAATTTCATATTTAAGTTAGTCCGGTAAATAAGTGGATCAGGTGCATTTATTTTTGTCTCATTTCCATCAATGCTGAATATTTTTTTATGTTCTAATTTAAACAAGCACTAATGCTTAAACAGACACCATCATACAGATTGTATGCCATTACTTATCTTACTTAACAATAGTCATTACTGCCATTACTTCACATGGTCTCTGACTAAGAATATAGAGAGGAAGATTAACATCTGTCAATGAAGAATGGAACGTATAATGCTTGGAGTCTCTCTAAAGGATAAAGTTAGCTCGGTTCGATTAAGAAAAGAAACCATGGTTACTGACGCCATAAGCTACAATAGAAAAATGAAGTGGACCTGGGCAGGCCATCTCATGAGGAAATCCGAAGACAGCTGGGTGAGACAAGCTGTAGAGTGGATCCCCCTGGACAGGAAGAGACAAAGGGAATGACAATGCAAGCACTGGGCCGACGTGATAACAAAACACTATCGTGGTTCATTATGGATGAGGCACGCTCAAGATAGGGAATCTTGGAAAGCTAAATGCCAGCAACTCCGGTTTTAAGGTAAGCCTCCGCTAAAAAGACTCTAATCTCCCACACGGGAAGGTCTATATGTGAATATGTTTAATGTATATATTCATTTTTTTGTTCTTTAATTTTTTCCTAAAAATAATTCAATTTGTATTTACATATAAATAAAGACTTATTATTATACTTATCAAAATTAGGATTAAGTCATCAGATTTCTTTATTAATGGGAATACTATTCCACTTTTTTTTTATGCTAAATGAAAGACAATTTCTCACAATAGTCAATGAATTTTACCAGCTATTATTTTTATTCAAAACTCATTTGTTTAATACCTACGATAGCTTCTTTTTGTCAAACATATATATTACTAAATATAATGGAAACATGATTAAGTGTAAGGAATCTAAGTATCATTAACTAATTTTTGAAGCAGGTATAATAGATTGACAAGGCGGGTTTGTAGTAGATTAATAATGCCAAGATCGCAAAACTCAATATCAGTCCCAATTTCTCAGTATAGCTAATCTCTATTGAAGGCCACACTAAATCCCTAAAATATTTAGAAACAACCTACAAATCAAAAAACTAGAAAAACAGGCTAATGAAATATAAATTTCCTAAATATGTATATATTTAGGAATATACTTTCAGGAAGCTATTAAGTACTCAGCTAAAATTATTATTTTACAAACAATTAATAATCATAAAAGAATATAACATACGTATTTCATTGAAGTAGAAAGGATAGTCTCCTGGCATTGAGCAGTTTAACCTCGCTTTAAGAAATGATGTCCAACGATCACCAAATTGATGTGGACCTCCTTTGTCTTGCTTACAGACCCTTGCAACTCTTGAATATATTACCTGGAAAAAACATGACAGCAGATGTAAACAAAATAAAAGGAAAATCACAAACTTTGTAGAAAATATATGATACATAATATAAATATCATATATTTCCTATGACACAATTATTGGAAGGTGCAGGATATTGGTTTTAATGTCATATAAAAAATAATTAATCTTTATTAATATTTATTATAGGAATATAGTCTGGGTGGCGGTCAATAAAGGTACCAAAATAGCAGAAAAACTAGTTATTCCACTATTTTGGTACCTTTATTGACCACCACCCAGACTACTTTCCTACAATCTACATCATACAGTCAACAATCTTTTTTCAATATAAATATTTATGTTTGTTAAATATCACATTACAGTGTTTTAGTCGTCTAAAATCATTATTTCAATTTTTCAGGACCCATTTGTCACTTTAAGTACGATTGTTTGACTTACATTACTCCTTTAGTGCTGCACAAAAAAGTAATTTATATTTAATATCTTGTAACCATTATTAAATCCAAAGCAAATGAAAGAATTTATTCATTAAAAAATGTCCAAAATAGATTTAGATTTAGCCAATCCCCGTACCAGTTTTGCTAGATGGGATCGAATAGAGAAAAATAATAGATAATCTGATGCTCCAATATCACAATTAATTTCTAAAAACAATATACATTAATTTCACAATTATCAACTATTATCCTGTTCAGCGTCTTTACTTTATTTCCAGTTAGAGATGCTGAAACAGTGAGCATAATTATTGCAATTTCTTACTGACCTTTCCACAATTAATATATTCTACAGCTGGCTCCCGGAAGAAAAACAAAACATAACTGCCATAATCCATTGAACTCACAAAATTAGGATCTGCAAAAACATGAAAAAATGTAATTAAAAAAAGTTCATACATTCATTAGTTTAAATAAGGAAACAATAGTGTAACCAACTAAAGAAATTTAGATATACATTACTAAAAAATATATCAGACATAAAAAGTATTTGAAAACTTCTACTTAACAACCCAACATTTAGTATTTTTTCTTTAGTTAAATAGTTTTATATTATTACAATTTACTTTTGCTTTGTTTTTTAATTTCACTGTTGATGCCTTAAAATTTATTGATTAATTATGTACATGATTCATATAATTTCTAGCTTAAAGAAAACAATAAAAAAACACCTCTTGGATACCATATTCAAGGAAATTGGAGAACAGTGATACAACATAAAAAAAAAGATTAATAAAAGTACATGCTTTGCTAGTTTGTTTTAATTACTAACTACTATTAATAATATGCTAAAACAGTTGTAAAACTAATTTAAATATTTAGGTCATTTAGACTTAATAAAATATATTTTTACCATTCAATTGCTTAAGGTCAGATCTTTCAGTCCTCAGGGGCTCTCTGTATATAAGAGGATCAACACCACCAAAATCAGCAACAGTAGCTACATAAAACTGACCATCTGAAAAAACAAAGCAAAAATAAATGTTACAGCTTTTCACAGTACACACACACACACACATATATATATATATATATATATATATATATATATATATACATATACATATTTATATGTTATGATATTGTGGTATATAAGTTTACGAGGATTGCTCAT
>NW_027106234.1:973389-990686 GCF_000696795.3 Halyomorpha halys | reverse complement strand
TATATATTGAAAAAGTTATGGGTCGATGTAGAAAGAAAAAGTAGTGCTAAAGGATACAGTTGAGTTTTAATAAAAAACAGTTTATCCAAATCTGAGATTAATTTAAGTAATTTATCTGTTTTAATGTAAAGTCTAGTTAAAAAATGGTTCTATTTTAAATTTAAAAATAACATAAAATTATGTTAAATATTTCAAAATTTAATAAATGAAGTGTATGCTATATCTTTCCTTATTTGATGAGACTTTTGTATTTTAACATTAATAATTTCTTGAGTGATTATCGATTATTGGGGTCTGACAATATCCAGTATCAAGTTAGTTCCAGAAATATTAGATAAGGGAGTAGTTGGCAGAAATAATACTGATAATGTTATTGGTAAGGAAATGAGACAAACAAGTAGATTCATTGGACCCTTTGGCATATTTAAAAAACTTTTTGTGAGTACATACTCAGGAGACTGCCTCAATACCAATTCAGTTCTACATTTTAATTGCTGGTTTGATTAAACTAAAAGAGACTGGATAAAAATAAAAAATAAATGAACCCGGTGGAGTTAGCAGCCATAGCTCATAATCGATGATCTGGAACACTAAGCAAAGAATAAATATTCAACTCCAGTACACAATAGAGATCAGTAAAGATATCACAAGCTATTTAAAAATCTACAGTTTTTCAAAAAAAGACTTGGTTTATAGATGTAATTAGTACTATTATTAGTTAATATGTTTATAAATTTCATAAAACATATATATATTTTTACCTGTATAAACAGCAGTACTATTATGATTAGGATCATATGGGCACCATCCTAAGCCCTCGGTTTCTTTAATATTTTTGTATTCCTTATCCTCCTGAAAAGTTGGAAAAATAAATATATAGTACTAGTAATTGGAATATATAAAATAGTGAAGTCATATTACAAGCTTATATTATTCAATAAAATGTTATATGATACATTTATTTGATGAATGAATGTTTTTATTATAAAGAGTTTTTAAATAAAGGAGGGTATTGTCTCGTGCAAGGGACACCCTTAACTATTAGCAATGTTATAAGCATGAATTATAAGAATTCAAAATAATAAAGTTCAATAACGAAAAAAAAAAAAATAATAATAATCCAGAGAAATATAAAAAACAAATAATATTTATAGAATTAACTAAAGAAAAATTGACTTAAGCTGTTCAAAGAAGTCCGAACCCAGTAATGGGTTGCTGTGCGAATTGAGAGGAAGAGACTAATGAAATAGAATATTCCTGATTCCTGATACACAGGAATCCGTACTTACAGAGGGAGTTTCATAGCTGATAAATGGTCAACAGTGGAAGATGAAAAGAATTTATTAGGATATGTAAGAAGCCTAAGCCAAAGCCAAATTTAGTTTTGAGTTTTACAGATTTCGGTTTTTAAAAGAATAACATAAAAAAGAAGATAGTCTAGGTGGGGGTCAATAAAGGTATCAAAATAGTAAAACAAAACTATTATCCCCACTTTGCAGGGCTTCATCAGGGCTGATAAGAATGAAGAAACACAATCATAAGAACATCATTCTTATCAGCCCTGAAAAGTGGGGCGAAACGTTGGTTAGCAATAAATAGTTTTTTTTTACTATTTTGATACCTTTATTGACTGCCATCCGGACTATCTTCCTCCTATCTACTTCATACGGTCAACTATCTTCATCCAATATAAAAACATATTAGATTATTAAGAAATTTTTTGAATAGGAAATGGATAAATATTGCCCTAGAAATTTGCTAAACACATGTAATATAAATGAAATATTTCAATTTCAATTTAAAATAATAAAACATACCCCATATTTAAAGGTTCTGCAGAGTGGTTTATAAGAATTAGTCCCACATATAAATATTTGATCTTCATCAATTTTCGCTCCAACTCTGATATAATTATGACAATCTTCCTATAAAATAAAACAGTAGAATAGAAAATTAATTAGTCGTTTAATACTAAAAATATTCACTTGAAAACTAAATTTTAAAAAATGCTATAAGTATTGTAAAAATATTTTCTGTTGGTAACCATGTTTATTACCTATACAAAAAATTTAATCTTAAAATAATAATTATTTCATATATATGGTCTATGGTCTAAATAAACAGATAATATTTCCATGATTAAATTCTATAAATGTTCATACCTCTGATTTTCCTTTCAGATAACAGAGCTCTTTATGAGCACCAGAAGGAGGCCAATAGATTCTCTAAAAGATAATTAAAAAAATTAGTTCTGATCTGTACTTGATTCTTTCTTACTGTAATTAATATATTTGTGTAAAAAGTACTTACATGAGCTCTGTTCTCAACTAAATTCTTTAAGCTTATGTTATATACAACATCCCTATAACAGAAAAAAATAATTAGTTTTAGTTTAGTATTAGTTTTAGTAAATATGAATTTTCACATTTAGATATAACAAAGTAGAACATTAAAAATAAATAAATACAAGTATGACATACCTAGATCCAACTAGAAATGAATGTTGATCCTTGTAAAGTAACTTGAAGTAATCAACAAATGAATCATTTCCAAGAAATCTTTCCACATGTTCTTCTTCTACAAACAAATACATTTAAAAAATAATTAATACAGATACAGAATTGTTTTCAAGTAAAATATACATTAATTATTAATAATAATAACATTAAAAAAAAATTAATATACATGTGATCTCAATTCCTACTTTAAATTGATAAGTCTATAAATAAATCAATTATTTTCTATATTTTAATATTTTTCATACAAATTAGAATTTAAATTGAATGTTTGAAAATCAGTCACATCACACAAAAAAGATAAACTTAACTCATAATCTCTTAATAAGAGGTAAGAATATGTTATGATGAGGTTATGCTAGCTACTATGTTGATAGCTAAAAAGTGAAATAATGGTCACACGCACAAACACACATGTACTTGATAACTTACGATATCTTGTGTGCATATATATATATATATGTACTTGATAACTTACTATATGTTGTGTGCATTCTTGGGTCTGGATTCTGGATCCATGCATTTGCCCAGCTCAAGAAGAAAATTATTGAGTATATTTGATGGTACATCGTGTTGATATTTTATATTTTATGACACCTGGAAAAGTAATACAAATAGGATAAGTTAATATTTTTACTATACTCTTCTTATTATACTTATATGTTATATTATACAAACAATCACTGTAATCAATTAAATTTTAAAAAAACGAAGACCAAATGACTAATCCATGGATTCATGTTTAAGGTTTAATATTTTATGATATAACATTCATTGTATGTCAATAAATTCTATAATTAAAAACAAATTACTCCTGATGAAAATTAGGAAGAATAATTTTCTAACAATTTTTCCAACTTGCCAAAGGCCTGGGGTGTATCCCTGAGATTTACCCTTTTCCTAAACATTTTTGGAAAACTAATTTTTTGGAATAAACGTTTTTTCAATTTTCTCAAAAACGCATCAAATGATTTTGATTAACCTCAGTATATAAATGTACAATCAGGGGGTCTTTAACCTGAGCTAGGAATCATCTCAATTGAAATAGAATGACAGGGTTCCTCTAAAGTACCTTTAATTTTGTTTGTATGACATAATCTATCATCTCTTACTGTTACTGGTAACATAAAATATTTAAATATACACTATGGAAGAATTTGATGATTAATTAAAGGAGAAAATGGTTTTCATCCAAACTCCTTAAACATACTGGGAAATCGGAAATAGTTCAAAGCAGCCTTTTTCTCGATCACATTCCATCGATTACATTGTTATCTTTTGTATTTTAAGCAGGAAATAAGTTGATGATCACTTTTCACACCATGAAACCTTTATAATATGAATTTTCATAGCAACATAAAAATAAAAAACATTCGATAAAAAACTTTTTATTACCTTTTAATTTTTTTAAAAATAAACATCTCTCATTGATAATTATTGTTTTTCCATGGTAGTTAATACAATAGTAAGAACTTACATTCACTTACTTATATGAAACACATAGTAAGAGAATTGTCATTCTGGATAATAAAGAAATGGCTGTTTTGAAATGTTTTCATCTCAAGGCATTAAGTAAAATTTGTGTGATGCAGGCATCAGATTTTCATTGTTAAGTAGGTTGTTTAGTAGCGGTGGAATAATTAAGTGCCTTCAGCAAATGTTACCAGTGAGTCCTGGCTTTTTCAGGATAAAAATATAATAAACAAACTTTTCTTGACTTAATTTGAGCAAATTAGGAATGTTAATAATACTAGATAAATCAACTTCTTCAAGCAAATTACATTTAATATTTAAAAAAAATCTTTTCTGTCATAAAAGAATGTTATCCGCTATAGTTAGTGATAACTAAAGACCCTCAATTATAATTAATTACAAAATATAATAAAAAGAGAACATTTTGCAGAAAAACTACAACTTGATTTAACATTGCATAGTTTAATATAATCTACTTATTATAACTTAAATGTAAAATAATTTAGGTCAAATTATTTTGAAGAAATCTTGTTTTTTTGGAATATTTTTAGGAAAACACTCCCTTAAAGAAAAAAATATCTGTTAACAGTAGCAGAAGCTGTAACAAAATTTTACAAGTAAAACATTCTCTCCTTTAACACGGAGCCAGTAGCTTTTGGAACTTTTGCTAAGTTGTTAATCCGCCTCTGTTGTAGGTAGTAATAGAGGAACTAATACAAATTTGCATTCCACAATTAGATCAAAAATACATTTCCTTGAAAATATCAAATGGTAACTTAGCTACTTAAAACTTAAATTGTAATACCCATGTGTAGGCCCAATTTTAACCTAGTGGGGACCCTGGGCATTTTAGGATATGGGGGCCCTCCAGATTAGAGATGGGGACCTTTGGGGAGATTGGGGTTATCAACAGAATTAAACAACATCATAGGTAAAATAATTGTTTATTTAGTATTTGAAAGGTGACTAATTTGGAAAAAAAAAAAATTACAAGAGACTAATTGTAGAAATAAAGTCCGAGTGGCGGTCAAAAATTATACAAAACAGCAGACAAACGCTATTTCACCTAACTTTGCGTTGGTGTGAGCGAAACGTTAGTATGGTCATTAATAAATATTTTTTCTGCCATTTCGAACCTTTTTGTGACTGGATATCTTTCTATATTTATTACATACAGTCAACTAATAATCTTCCAATTCACAATTATGAAAAATAATTTTTTATCGGTAAGATCATGAATTACTTTTTTAAAAGTCGATTTTTTTAAGCACATCAATAGCCATGAACATCACTGATAAGGTGATCAATCTTTCTTGACATTATCGTACTTCTCATTTCATTTTTTATTAGTTTTAATTTATCGATAACAGGAATTGGCGCCCTATGGGCATCAGGGCTCGGTGGGGCTCAGTGTAAAGAAGGTACTGCCGATATGAGATGTTTTATCAATGCGATTAAGTCTGTGGGCAATGGAAACATTTTAGGCATGGATGCATTTTCTAATTGAGATAAAATGATCGAAGAAATGATATGCATTTTTGCAACAAAAACGCTAGTTTTCTTTTGAACGCTCAAAAGTTTTAAAATGATTTGACGAAAGGGTTCATTATGCCCAAACAAATTGATTGTAGTAAGTAGAGGAGGAGGGGAAAGATGGTTGAGCAGGTGGAGGGGGTTTGCCCTCCTTGCGTAAGAGTCAAGAGAGCACTGACCCGTAGCGTCTTTACTTCGTCACCAATCTCATCCTCTCTATCAAAGGGCTCAGTTGATTAATTAAAAACAACATTGTGTATGTCCTGTAATTATTTAACAATATTTAAAGTAGACCGTAAAAGCACAAAAAAAATTAATATAAACAATGGCCCAATTACCTACAAAAAAGGAGGAAATAGATATTTCGTGATTTAAATTTTGCTTTAAAAAAAAAAAAGCTTCGTTTTTTATCGAACAGAAAGCTACAACTAAACTAAAACCCTAAGTTAGATAATTCTGACAGTAAACTAGATACAAATTTCAAAATAATTAAGTCTAGTTTACTCCTGCGAGAACTCTCGCATTAGATATATTTCATTCTTCTCTTTAATTCATTCGAAGTATTAGCGAAATTATACTCATTAGTATAAACAATATAATGTTATCAAGAAACTCGATTCAACACACACAATTGGCTAAGCTATATACTATAGACTACATACTTTACAACGACTATCTTTAGGTAATAGTTTAGTAATAAGTAATTAAATTGGTCCACCTCAGTTTTACAGTTAAGATTCAGCTATCCGTAAACTTATGTGAACCCTGAATTGAACCTGCTGAGACCTCATAGCTAGGCCGATGAACATATGTTTCAGGTGGGCTACCTACGAGTGGGAACTCGCGGGTTTGAATAACGTGAGACAAGTAAATTGGAAATCTGTTCGCTCAAAAATACGCTACATATTCAGAAACAGACGGACTTGCCATTTTTTTTTTTTCAAAATTTTAAGCTGAAATTGTTCTAAACATTTTTGTATTATCACTGTTTAATTTAAGTAATACAACTTATGAATTAGTTAAGTCTTTAGATCAAAATATTTTTATTTCAGCACAGGTGGACGGACAAAACAAATTTGGTACAATCATTTTCAGGTTCTTGAGCTTGGCTTGTTTCAAAACATCCACGCTATCAAGTTCGATAATTTGAGACATCAATAATTCAAACAAGTATAAAGCAAGTAGCCATGTTCTTTGTTTTGTCAATAAATCTGGTTATCTTGTTGAGATTTTTATTTTTTTGAAAAAAATATAGGTTTCGATGTTCAACTTTTTATATGGAAATTGTCATAAATTAGACTAACAATATCGAACTTATTCTTTTTTATAATATCGATATTTATCTAACATTCCTATCCCATACCGCAAGCATAATGCGTCCGGAACAAATCGGGATTTTATGGAATTTTCTTTTACATATCGAACTTAAAATTTATAACAAATACCTTTTAAAAATTTATAACGTCTTAAATCCGGTTCAGGTTTAAATTTAAGCCATGAATTCAATAAAGGTGCTGATTGTTACTCCCATATTCAAAACGAAATTTCATTCAGACGAATGACAACGAAATGAAAAACGAAAATTAATTGAGAAATTTCCTCAAGTTTTCCACCTTTAAATTGATGATTCTGAAAGGAGAAAATATCCCATTGCTCTTACGGCTTAATTGCAACCCATCACAAGGTAGAAGGACAACTACTCATAGTTAATGTTGTTGCCAACAACCTTGGATTCTCGGCAATCTTGAGCCGTCTTTCCGCAAAGAGATGTTCTTCGTAAGGAAGGTGATTTGTACGGGATAAAAAAATCTTGATGAAGAAAAAAAACAATACACACTGCTAATAGGAAAGGTGCAAGAGTGGTATCTATTATTCTATTTTCCAATTGTGAAAGATAAGTAGACAAAAACTCATGTTCTTTTATGAATGTTCTCCATTCCTCATTACATTAAAAATTTAGCCTTTCGAAGATGGTTGGATATATTCCTAAAATTAGCGAAACGTGGGGATAATTTAGTAAAGAGTGAGGCTTATAGCTATCAATTTGAATTCCTCTAAAATTAACTTACAATTCAATAAATAACTATTGAAATATTGTTACTCGAATTGCGAATTATCGCTGCATAGTACATTAAAGAGCAATCGTAATGCTTATGAATGTTTAATTAATTAATTAAAAAATAAATAATCATTGTGAATCTCAGCCATCTCTTCAAAGTATGATTAGCTATAAAACGCCAATACTTCTCAGAGGGCACGATGTCATATTGCACTTGAAGTGAGACCTGCACGTGTTCAAAGAACGTTTTGCGCAGTTCCTCGTTTCAATAAGAGACCTTGCGATGTTCATTCTCCAATGGGTAATTTAAGATTGATTGTTTAGATATCTCTTAAACAGAGCTTATGTTTATATCTTTTGTTATAAATCAAGAAAAGTTTTGATTTATTTTTTTACTGAAGAGAAAATATATCTTCTCACTTTTATTTGCCTATGTATGGAATATATAGTAATAGTAAAAGAGCCCAAGAGGAGAAAAAAGTCATTTCATTTCAATTTTTGATTACTTCAATGAAAAAAAAAAATGAATTTATTTTGTTAAGTATCATGACAACTACTACTACTACGAGGATAAACGTTATAAACTACTTTATAGTACATTCAACTAGCTCAAATTTGAGTGGTGGCAGACATCTGTACGTCTAATAGTTCCTCAGATATATTTTTTCATAAATAAAAAAAAAAGTCCGAACAAATAGAAATTAACTTTTTGGGTATTTTTTTTCTTGCAAATATCATGAAAATTAAAACACCTACGAAGATAAACTTCATAAACTATTTTATAGTACATTAAACTATCTTTAATATGAGCACCAATAGACATTTGTACGTCTAATAATTCATGAGATATACTTTTCCCAAAATTAATTTTAAAACTATTGATTTTTCGTATATTATGAAATGTCACTTTTTAAACAACTCAAGAACTATTAAACGTAAGTAGCTCTATTAGGGCTCATATTTTAGTAAATGTACTCCAGCTTCAATTATGTTCTATTACGTTTTCTAGTGTGGCTGATAGTTTTAAAGATATAGAGCTCCGAAAGAAAAATTAATATTTTTAACGTTTTGAGACAGCTGCAATTTTTTATTAATCCCTCAAACTATACCTGGCAGATTCGTTAATTTAACTAGTAATTATATATAGTTTTCATTAAACCAATAAAAAATTGGGGTGATAAGACTGAATTTGTTTTATGCTGGGCTCTTGTACTTTACGGGAAAGTATTACGGTCGTGCAAACTTTAGTTTCTGAAAATACACGTTTTGATTCCAAATAGCCAAGTCTGTGAATAGCCAAGCCCCCCCATTATTTTTTTTTAAGTGAATATATATTTCGATTGTTATGCTAGTTTTGTTTTTTCTGTAATCGATTTTTTTTTTTATAAACCTTCCAAGTTTTTAAACACATTATCCAAATAGGCAAGTCTCGCAAAATGAATGGACAAGCACAACAAAGAAAATTTGTACAAAACTGAAATTACAACTTTTTCAATAAAATAAATCGACCGTAGGTTCCCCTTTATGAGATTGTACACATTTTTTTTTATTTTCTAAAAAACTTCTATAAAAATTTTGATTAATTGATTGCTATATCAATGTAAAATTCATTTGCTTTTAGTATCAGTTAGGTCTTAACCGTCCTCATTTAAGTGAGTATATATTTTGATCATTATGTAAGTTTTATTTTTTCTGTAATCGAATTTTTTTTTTTTTTTTTATAAAAACCTTCCAATTTTTTAAGCACATTATCCAAAACAATAATCGAAGATTCCAATAGTTCCCTATGGTACTAACATATCTTGTTAACGATACTGGATTAATCAAATGTTCTTGCAATTACCTGTGCCCGTCCTGAAAGTCTCAGTCCAACTCCATCCTTGTTCCGGTATATCATTCCTTCCGGAGGCCGCTGCTTTTTCGTAGAGAAAACATAGTTGGATCTGGCGACAATGGGGACTTCTTTATACCTATGTCACCTTTTCTTCACATAAGCTCGTTGTAAACATTTCCTGTTTCTTGATACATTGGAGTGTGTTAATACTATTTAACGTTTCCCCGTTGAGATGTATTAGCAGTTTAAAACAATTGTTTATATGTATGAAGTGTTTCATTTCTTAAAGAAATACCTGCATCCAGTCATAAAGATGAGTGAAGAGATCATCTCATTCAGCCAATGGTCTAGTGAAGGATATGTATACCTTAAATGCCACGCAGACCATAATCATAAGCTGTTTCGCAATTAAATTTTTAATAAGCCATTGTTATCAAACGAGTAAAGGCCCCTTAGTAATTGAGAGATTTACTGCCAAATGAGGTGCACTCCAACGCAATATATAGAACAAATGTAAGTGGTCGGAGATGTGTCATGGAGTAAAATGTCAAGAACGAGGCTTGGAATGGTCAAAAGCGATCCGGATAACAGATGTTCATTCCATTGGTTGAGTAATTGGATGAGTACTATTCTGCACGCACGTGGTTTCTTTGAAATAGATAGAAGATATGAACTCAAAACATTTATAGGTGATTCACAACAATGGTCAACCATCAGATTTTAATTTTCAATAAAAAAACACATCTCTAAAAATAAAATGAGTTTTGAATGTTATGTTGGCACTTAGGTAAAACCTTTTTTTATGACCCTCTGGGAAGTCATTTCTGACTTATCGGGGGCGGGGGAGGGTTATCTATAGGTAATCAACCTATTCTAACGCTATGGTGAGGGGTCAAGTTTTCATTGCGTGGAACAACCACAGAAATAAAACTCTAGGTCGGATTCGAACCGGCACCACAGCAGTTCCCAGGTTGCAAAGACTGAGCTAAGGACGTTCCACTTAGCTAAACCCATTATTAAACAAACTTTGACCCTAAAATCTAATAATAAAATTTTAATTTTCAATTTAGCACCCAATTTTCGAATCCAACAGTATCCCATGACAATGAAGCCATAAACAGGCGCTACGATGGTTTTTCTGGCTTTAGTAAGAGGTTTTCTTCCTACACTACACTGTTTTTGTTTTTGTTTTTTTTCACTTTGGGGCTTATTTTGAACTATCCTACATCGTATTCAAAGAGAATAATTTTTTTTTTTAAATTTTATTTATTGCTATTTACAACTACAATTACAGTAAATTTGATGTAAGGTCAAAATGGAGTGATACAGAAATGTAGAGAAACTACCCATTGGTAGCGCTCTAAGCATAGTTCTACACTAGAAGGTCTCGAGCCCATCTTCTTTTTAGGGGCCTCTGAGGATTGTCAGGAATACAAGAAGAAGCAAGGTTAGAAACTATAGGGTTTTGATAGTTAGGGAGTTTATAATGGATTGATATCTGGTTTGGGCTTGACGAAGTAAAGAGCATTGAGAATTTTGGACTGTGAGGATTCTATATGAAAGGAATTCGAAGGTTTAGTTGAGCTCCTAAGATCAACTCCGTACGTCCAGATAGGCCTCTTAATTGTCAGGTAGATCAGTTTTTTTAATGAAAATTAAATTGAAATATTTTTTTATTAGTTCGCAAGTCAAACCTGAATAGGATACCTTCTTTTCACTTGAGATGTAAGAAAATAAAGTTAAGTATTTAAATGTAAAAATTTTAATTCGGGACACCAACGACAATGAGAATTGCAAGTCACGTGGAACAGCAATAAAACAATGTAATATCATTAATTATCGTATCTATCAGAAATAAACGTTTCCCAAGAACGCTAATATCGTATTATAACCAAGATGAATGTATAGCGATTCCTGAGAACTATTTCATTCATTTGAAACTCGGAAATAACCCGTTGTTTGAGAGATATCCTTATTTTCCTAAATTTTATTTTCGTTTATAAGTTGTTACAGATATCGCCCCTCAGATTGAACTAATAATTAATATGTTTTTAGGCGAAGTTAAGCTTCGGATGAGATTGAAACAAAAAAAGAAGCAAATACAAGCTGAGTGATTCTAGGTTAAGTAAGAAAAACCGGTCATCACTCGGTGGCATTTCCCATCAAAGGCCATCCTCACTCACTCACTCCCTTCCTATCCCGATTTATATAAATCTCTTTAGTCGCATTTTTTTTAAAAGAGAGAACCTTTAATTGTATTGTTTGTAAAGTTAGTGGAAATGTACTTAGCGCCACAGTGAAATAAGTCAAAGATATGCCACAGCAAAACAGTAAAGAAAAGCCTCTCTCTTGAATTTAATTCAAATAATGCGCTTCTGTGTGGTTCTGTATTATTTTTTTTTTTTTTGGTTTTGGATGCTAAATCCACATTTAATGTTTGCACAAAATATTTCTGCCGAGTGTCGCAAAGTAAGAGAAATTTTCTTGTGTTTTTTTTTAACCCTCTTTGTTTTATTCCATTACAAGATTATTTTAGTTGACCGTATGTAATTGAGAAGGTTCGGGTGTCGATCAAGAAAGGTATAAACTTCACAATGCTTCATCAGGGTTGAAACCTGGAAAATGTGGGGTGAAACGTTGGTTACTAACGTAAAATAGTTTTTCTAATAATAGTTTGTTAATAATTTAATAATAATAGTTTATAAGACAAATTGGTATTCCGATATTCAGAAAATTGGAATAAGTAAAGATAGGAATGTTGTAAAATTTTTTTTTAATATATTGATAAGGACTACGGTAATAGACAATTTTAGAAATGTTATAATTACTGTAAACACTAGTTAATGATAAACGTTTTGTAAATTGTAAACCTGAAGATGGAGCTATGTTGCCCCGAAACGTATTTTAAACTGTACAATCCCTAATAAAGACTAATACAACACAGAGGATGGTCTTCACTATACCCAAGTAAATAATATATTTTATCTTCTAGTCCTAAATATTACATTTTAGAAGATATGTTCTAGAAGAATCTAAGACATAAACCATGTGTTTATCAAATAAAACTGTCGTTATGAACAGTATTTAGAAGTCGAACCGCGATATTCTCTCAGCTGCAAACTGAACCAAATGTCAAGTACTACCACTGTCACACTATAACGGTAATATTCTCTAGAAGAGATTCCTTCCTACCATGAAGGATGATTACTTTTCAACCTCTAAGAGATCACTGGAACCGCAAGTTTTCTCTCCTATGTGGTCGCCCAACATTCCATTACCGTAGCATTTCATGCAATTTTAGGAGAATAAACACATGAACAGTTACTTAACACTTTCTTACTAAAACGACTTTCTTAGCGTCAGTATGCGGTTTTTTCGATTTCAAACCATCGAAAAATCACAACACGCGTTGTTCAAGGGTCGAATGTTTAGATTGAAGCATGAGCAGAATACGACGGATCAAAGGACTAGTGAGTTTTTGCATCTAGCAGGCACCGAAAATGTTAAGTAGTGCAAGAGGAAACTAAAGAAAAGAAGACCAGGATAAGGAAAGGTCATACCAACTTGACTAATATACAGTTGATTATAAAAAAGGACGAACAAAAATTCGAAACCTGTCAGTTCACATTAATTATTTAATATATAGGATTTAATATAAAGGAGGGCACATTACTACATCAAGCTTTTGTAATTAATACATTACCAGGTTGCAAGAAAAATAACACTAAAATATTCAAGAAAAACGATTGACACAATTAAACACAAAATTATAATTAATTAATATATGTATATGCATACAAATGTGCCAAACTTGTAAACATAATTGTAAATAAAATAGCAATTAAGATAATGAATATATATAAAATAAATGCAACTAGTTAAGTAAAATATGCTAACTTAAGAGTAAAAAGGGTAAATTCATAAATTTAATAACCAACGAAATAATATCGAAATAATGATGTGATAAAATAAGTCAATTTAGAAAGGGGAGAGGGTTTTCATTGACCTGGAGAATGGGAAAATATAAATTTACAAGTCTTAGTATTGTAATAGAGTTAAAAGCAACAATTAAATATTTATTAGTTAAATAAACCATATTTATATGAAAAAAACAACAAAAATTTATTATTGTTGACAGGAGAAAAATATTAATCAAGTCGTTTTAACATAAAAAAACAAAGCAAAAAAACATAAAAAAAAAAAAACGGAAACCAATAGTAAATGAATTTCCAAATACCTGTTACCAAATGAACGTTTATTATTGAAAAAAATAGTAATAAGAAATAGAGAAAAATTAAATTAAATTGTACAACATAAAAATAAATTTTAAAAATAAGGAAGAAATTCTAAAATGAATTGATAATGAAAGGAATATGGTCCGGGTGCGGTCAAGAAAAACTCAAATAGTAGAAATATACTAATTTAATGAGCCAACGTTTCGCCCCACGTTGCAGGGCTTCTTCAGGGCTATTTTGACGGCAGTCAAAACTAAACTAAACTAAACTTTTTTAGTTTTGACTGCCGTCAAAATAGCCCTGAAGAAGCCCTGCAACGTGGGGCGAAACGTTGGCTCATTAAATTAGTATATTTCTACTATTTGAGTTTTTCTTGACCGCACCCGGACCATATTCCTTTCATCTTCACACACGGTCAATCAATAATCTTCCAGTATGAATTGATAATGATTGAAATTTATCAAACTAATCATTAACAATTTCATAAATCACTTATTACTAAAATAGAAAAATTAAATCAAATTTGTAACGTAATTAGAACAACTTTATTTTGGTTTTTCCCTTCACTTGCTTTCCTTGTAGATATATATTTTTTTAATTTTGTTTTCAATATTCAAATTTTTTTAATATGGAAATTGCCATAAATTAAACTAAAAATATCGATTGATATTTTTAAGCAAGTTAATGTATATATGTATAAATTTAAAATAAATGCAAATAGATAGGTAAAATATGTTGTCTTAAGAGAGAGAAATAAAAGGGGGTAACTACGTAGATTTAATAACCTTCGAAATAATGTAAATTGTTGATAATGATGTGATAAAAATAATTCAATTGAGTAATTTGTAAATATTAAGAATGAATGAATTTCAATATTTAAAAGGTTTTAAAGAACATAAACTATTCATTTACCAACCTAGAAAAAAAATATTAACATGATACCAATTTGAACTACGGTACGTATAAAGAAAACTACTTACACTATCACCACAGTACCCATTTTATTTTGTTTTTTGACCCCTTTTCTGGTATTTTTTTGACATACGGGAGGGGGGGGGGAAAGAGGATTGTATTGAGGTAACCAACTTATTCTACCCGTGGTGGGAGGTCAAGTTTTTATTTCGTGGGACCGTTACAAAAATAAAAGTCGACCCCACAGGCCCGATTTGAACCGACAACGCTGCAGTCACGAGGTAGTCGCTTACTACTACGCACTACCTCAGCTTATGCAAATTTTCTCTTACTATATGTTCCATATTTAGGTAAGTGAAAGTAAAAAATATATTGAATGGGTATCATAGAACGAATTTAATTTAAAATAAGGTATATCATTAAATATTTAATTCTTTGTCTTAAAAAAAAAAAAATCTTGACTATCTTGAATTCTTTACAATTTATAGATTTGTTAAAACTAAAAATTGTACACTTTCATAGTAGCATGGAATTAAATTGTGCTGTTTCTATATTTATATTGTTGTTTAAAGATAATTTATATGTTAACATAGTATGTAAATGTTAAATGTGAATTTTCTGTTATAGTAGGTTAAAGGCGAACTTGTAAGCTCGATACGTTCCATTATAATAAAGATGTTAAGAGCTAAGAAAGGTCTTACCTTTACCTTGAAATAATTTAGTTTATATACGGCTTTTGATTACTGTTTGTGATGATTTTTAAATATTCGATTTAACAATCATGAGAGCTATTACATTTTCGGAACAAACTCAAGAGATGAATATATTAAGAGACTAGACTCATTGAAAAGCCGTGCCAGATGTGTGCAATATTTTTAGGATTACAACTCCCACGTTGTCTGCATGGATTAAAGTTGCCAGGTGTCCCTATATCAGACATGAATGATTTTAGCGTGTAACTTGAAAAGATGCCTCTTAATACAATAAAATAAATTGTTTACTTTTTATCCTTAAAGCGTAATAATATCAATTTTTTTTTTGTAATCGAGGAAATGAAAATTATAGAATTAAATAAATTGTTTGATATGACTTAAACTTACTTAAATTTATTAATATAATTAAAAAAAATCTTTAGATATAAGATTAAATTTTTTTTTTTAATAATTTATTTATTGTTATATACAACTGTATACACATATATACAACAAGTAAATTTGCTGTAGGTGACACAGCGACATGATACAAACATGTGGAGAATCTAACCACTGATAGAACTCCAATAACATTTCTAGAGGAGAAGATCTCGAGGCCATCTTCTTTTCAGACGCCTAGGAGGATTATTAGGTAATGAAGGAGAAGCCAGGTTAGAAACAAGTGGATTTAGGTGGTTGAGAAGTTTATCATGGAAGGAATGGTATCTGGTTCTGGCCAAATCGGCAACATATGGAACATTGAGGTCCTGATGGATGACTTTATTTGTGACAAAGTAAGGAGCATTAAGGATTTTACAAAGGATTTTGGACTGTAACGATTTGATTCGGGAGGAATTTGATGGTTTAGTGGAGCCCCAAAACTCAGCTCCGTATGTCCAGATAGGCCTTATAATAGTCATGTAGATCAGTCTTTTGTAATGGATTGGGAATTTAGACCGTTTGTCTAGTAAATATTGTAACAGTCGGAATCGAAGAACAGTTTCTTGTCGTTTTAGTCTTGTATGAGGATTCCATGTCAGTCGTTTGTCGAGATTTAGTCCTAAGTAACGGATCTGTTCGACAGGAATAAGTGGGGTATTATTAAGGGATACTGTAGGGCAAGAGGTAGATTAAATTTAAGTATAAACATTTTTTATATACTTTATATATATTTATATATAGAGAGAGAGAGAGAGGAACAGAAAGAAGAGAGAAAACCTTGGCCGTGTTAATGTTAATCGTAAATTAAACAATTAATTAATTAAAAACAAATAAAAAATATATGTTATTCGGTTCCAAGCCAATCTACATCCGGCATCTGTGTTGAAGAGATACGATAAAAGAATTCCACAAACTCTGTATGAGAAAAAAATCTCATGAAATGTACAGCTGATAAGAATTTTTAATTGGAATGTTGAAGGAAGAAGATAAGCATAAATTTTAGGGAACCATAGATGATGAATAATTATTTGAGGATAGGTATATTCAAGTGATTGTAAATAGATGCGTATATGAATTTCCAGCAAAGACCTAGTGTAGAAACAAATAACAAAATCGACTTTAATAATAAATTCGCAAAAAATACAAAAATAGCTAATAAAGGTAACTCGTAACGAAGATTTTGAAACAACAGGAAATTTTTACGTGTGACTTGAATAAAAAGGTTTCAAAGGATGGTGTTGTAATACGGCCTCGGAAAACAATTCTTTCTCATAAACATGATGAATTAATTATACAATGCTACTGATCAATACTGATGTTCTATTTGCCATATGCACTTCGATTCTCTTTTCCATAGCTGTCCCATACTTCAAATACATCTTAACATGTATAATATCATACATGCATCTTTTCCATACATAAAAATGTTAATTATCTATTAAAGTCTTAATTAAAATATTTAAAACATTATTGAGGTGTAGATAGTTGACCGTAGATTAATGCTTGAAGAAGTTTGTCGGGGGGTGCGGTCAGCAAAGAACAACATAAATAAACAAAACCATATTTATTTATTTTATGCCGACGTTTCGACCTGAGTTTCAG
>NW_027106234.1:971346-971814 GCF_000696795.3 Halyomorpha halys | reverse complement strand
GGCGTCTTTTTGGGAATGATAATTAGAACAAAGATAAAAAATTAAAATTTTACTAGTAGATCTTGCGTTCATGTTTTGCTTTTTGGCGACTTTAGCGAAGAGTTAATCTTGATATATATTGTAATATGCTCTTTTTGGGTAAATAGTATATTTTGATGTATAAAAGGTTTTTGATATGTTTTATTTTATGTATCATTTTAATATTCATTTGTTTAGTTTATCCAAAAAGCAAGCTAACCAATTTTCATTGTTTATAATAACTTTGTGATTCAAAACAAAACAAAGATGGCGGTACGTATTCTTCAGCCAACAAGTCCATTGAATCTAGGCCATGTTGAGCAGATTCAAATATTAACTCATGAAGGCTGAGAATTTTTTTTTTATATTTATGGAGATAAGTTTTAGTTAGTTTTAAACTTAAAAATTAACCATTATTTGAGAACCATCTATAAATCTTTAAATACTCTA
>NW_027106234.1:969203-970801 GCF_000696795.3 Halyomorpha halys | reverse complement strand
GAGATAAGTTTTAGTTAGTTTTAAACTTAAAAATTAACCATTATTTGAGAACCATCTATAAATCTTTAAATACTCTACCTTATCAGTTGAGTCATGGATTCTCATCTCATGTTTTCGCATGAGTAGGTACACAACAGTCCAAGGAGGATCATGTAAGCGAAAAATGAGCAACTGTCTTTCTCAGCCACCATTCTCATTCCCACTACGTAACTATCTCTTATGAAATAAAATTCACAATTATAATACCACGAAGTGGATGTAAACTGATTCGTGGAAAAGACCTTATGATGGAGATGCCACATTTCGATAAGCACCGTAATTAAACATTCCAACATAACGAGGCTTCATTAACAAATAACGAGGTGTAATGTAATTTATAAAATCTTTTTAATGCGACTGACCCTCAGCAAAACTACGATGGAGTTGAAAGTTCAACTCAATTAAAAAAAATTGTGTATGGTTATTACAACACATGACGAGTAATAAATAGGTGTAACAATTAGGGTCCGAAACCGTAATTATTTTCTCTTTAATTCAACTTTTCTGAAGTGTAAATAAACAAATAATAAATAAAATTTCATAAGAAGAGTCCTTCAGTAGCAGAGGCGTATACTCTGAATTATCAAATGCATGAATGTTACAGCAAATTACAACATTCGCAATGGATATGGAATACGAAGCAGTGAACGCCTTGATCCATTGCTTGTCTCATTTGAGATCCTTTTTTTTTTTTAAGTAGAATTTTAAAATCGAACGATGTCCCAAGTGAGTCCTGGCAAGCTTACGATTGGACAAAGAATAGTAATGAGTTGCCCAACACGGGCAGACAACCGAGTTTGGCAATGCAACAAAAACATTGAAGAGTCCAAACTTTTTCATTATTGTTCGACATCTGTTAACTGAAATAAACAGAACAGCTTTTTCGTTCCGAAGGCGTTCTTTTCCAGTATAGTTAGATGATCGAATTATTCGAATCTTGTTGATACACCAACTCACGGACCAACTATAGTTGGTATCCATTTAATCACTAATTCAAAGATTATGATTCAGGCTTTGACCAGTATAACAAGAATACTTACCGAAATAAGTTATATTTATAATTCTGTTAGCATAAATAATTTCATAAAGTCATATAAAACCGATTAAGGGTTAAATATATACATTCAGAGCCCAGTCGAAATTTTTTAACAAGAAAATGTAGGGGATGAGGTCGATATTTATTACAGGCGAAATGATCTGTCCCCACAAATATCTGCGTAATTTTACCTTTCGGTAGCCTTGTTCCCAGCAGATCTACGGATAAGAAAATGCATATTGTATGGAACCAGGTATTTCATAGGAAAATGTATAATTTTAGTGTAATCTGGAAATGGAATTATGTCTGAAGTCACAATCATTGAAAATCGCGTAGATGATTAAATAGGGGTATTCATGATCTTTAGTGTAATATGTTAAAGCGTGTTAAATGGAAAAACTTATGTTAAATGGAGAAATATTTCCTTCTTTTGCCATGGCACATGAGCACATTAAAACGATATAAGATGAAAGGAATATGGTCCGGGTGCGGTCAAGAAAAACTCAAATAGTAGAAATATACT